>NC_090648.1:196477769-196692769 GCF_040937935.1 Hyperolius riggenbachi | reverse complement strand
ATCTATATGCATACAGAGCTCTCCGATGCATAAAAATAGTCATTTTGCAACCCTGTATATTGTTAATTAAAATGCACACACTATAACACAGGTGACAAAGTCACATTTGGAAGTCATGCATTTTTTTCTGCTAGAAACTTTTTGTTCAGGTGCTTTGAAAAAATAATAAAGTATCCTCTGTTGACTCAAACAGGCCTGTCTGCGTCATTAACACTTCCTGAGAAATGAAATGGGCAAAAGGTGAAAAGTCTGGCAAAACATTTCACGGTGTAATGCTTATTTTTCTGCAGAGAGATAAAAGATGGGAAGTTGCAAACCTTTTACCATTTTTCATTTTTATGAGTGATCTGCTATTATATTAAGCAACCACATGCATCCATCCACTATGCAGTGCAAGTTGAGCGTTTGTCTATAACTGACCAATAAACAATATTTTATTTTTTTTGTAATTATTTTACCACTAGATACATATTTATTGCTGGACATTGCACTGCATTGCAGGCATGCCATTTGCATTACTTCTTTTCAAAGATTTGCTGTGACCCTGCAGAAAAATGCATTTCAAAATATTTTTTAATCTAGGTGTCCATGCATACATGAAAAAAAAAATAGCATAACCCTCCTAAATTCTATAACGTTATATTGTATATAACAGCTGCCACATTGTTATTTAATACAATGCCAGTCTCCATGTGATATTTTTGATGCAGTAGTGTCTAAATCACATAACCAAAATAGGAATGTATTTTTTTGTAGTCAGGGAGTTCCTGAAAGTGAGGGCAGCTCTTGAGAAATCCTACAGGCACACACGGAAGTGGAAAATGCACAGGGCACTGGGCAGTTAAGAGAAGGTTGTTGAAGGACCGAAAGGGACGGCCTGAGTATACCTGTGAACAAGCTCAGAGATGTAGGCAGGGCAGGTTTTGTGCACAGATTTATAGACCAGGATTGAATCTTAAAATGTATCATTAATCAGATAGGGAGCTAGTGCAGGGATTTACAGAGGGGGAGGGGGGGGGTAGGGAAGTGGATGTGGAGTGGTTAGAAGAATGGAGGATTCTGGTTCATAACCGATTGAAGGGGGGCAATGCAGTTCAAGGGGAGGCCAGACAGAAGGGAGTTGCATTAATCAAGGTGGGAAATGATGATGGCATGGATGAGTATCCTGATAGTGTCTGTGGTCCGGAAGGGGCGGATCTTGGAGATATTATGAAGGTGTAAATTGTAGGTTTTGGTGATGGGCCTGGGAGGTAGGGCGAATGGTTGTGTTATTGATTGTGAGGTGGAAATCTGGGAGGGGTGCAGCAGCATGGTGTGGAAAGATCAGAAGCTCAGTTTTGTCTAGGTTAAGCTTCATGAATCCAGCTGACAACCAGGAGGAAATAGTTAAAAGGCATGAAGAGACCTTGTCCATGGTGGTGGAGGAGAGATCAGGGGTATGGAGGTAAATCTGAGTGTCGTTAGCATAAAGGTGGAGCCCAGGTAGGAGATGCATCTAACAATTGAGGAAGTGTATATTGAGAACAGAACGGGGCTAAGAACAGAGCTCTGGGGGACCCCAACTGAGAGGAGGGCAGGGGTTGAGGAGGAGCCATTGAAGGAGGTCAAGAAGGAGCAAGTGGAGATGTAGGAGGAGAACCAAGCCAAGCCAAGGTGAGGCAATGGATGCCCACAGGCTATAGAGACTGGAGTAAACTCTTGATGACATGGGCCCAAGCAGCGCGGGCCCATGTATGTGCAGAAGACACCAATCCACCAGGGGCCAGCGCTGCTTCAGAGCCTGCCGGCAGGAACAAAGAGAGGACTGGAGCTGCAACAAGGGTCAGACGTGACCTCTAGCGGCTGAGAAGAATCCATAGGTAACTAAAGCTAGTTTGTTTGATTTTCTCCAGATATCTTTTAAGGTGCAAATCAATTGCTCTGGGTATTCGGCTTGTGCACCCCTTATAGAACCTTTGGCTTATATCAAGGGTGTGTGGAAGCACCAATGTTCTCTGTGGTGTACACACTCGCACACACGCACAATTGCACACATTTATGACTTGCACAAGGAAGTATTAATTTCATACAGACACTCAAGATTCATACACACATCCAATTTCTGCTATTTACTGACCAATTTTATCACCTCTATGTAGTACAAAGGCTGACAGTTCCTGAATACTACGAAGAGATTGTGTAGGCAAGCTCTCATACTACCTGGAAGTAATAAAGTTTGCCAATCATTAGCCAATAAAAAAAATTGCATGTGTGTACCGTACCAGCCTAATGCAGGAAATACACAGTACGTTTTTGTACCGTGTATTGAGCCAGCGGCTCGATGCCGGCACGTCCCCGCTCGTCCCCGCGGCCGCCCGGATTGATTCCCGCTCGTCCCCGCAGGCGCTCCTTATCGTCCTATCATTTTTTGCCATTGTCCGCCCGCTTGTATTGAGCAGGGGAATCGATCCGCGCGGTGATCGGACCTGTCGGAAATTATCAATCGACCCATCAGCGGCTCGATTGATAAAAAAAAAAGACCCGTGTATGCCCAGCATAACACCTTTACCTTGATTTGTTTATTCTTATTAATCATTTGACATTTTTTGCTGGTATAATGTTTGAACACGCTAACTGTATCTGCATCTCTCTTCCTTGAGGATATCTCTCCCAATCTGCACATCTCATCAACTATTTTCTCACCATTTAAAACTGCAGTAATTATTCCTCTCATTTCACTGTAATGTGCAATTACAGCCACTAATGCTGAACAAATACATTGCTGGCAGAATTCTAATATACAGTATCTTGTCATAGAGCTACTTTGATTGCTTGACCAGTTTTGTGATTGTTTTCATTTTCTGATAACTGGTAAATAGTGTTGTAATGAGAGTAGGATGTCACATTTTGTCAGTTTACCAGTTGGAGTTGTACCTTGACCATCAATAGAACAAAACTCCACTTTCCTTAGAAAAGTGTAAGCGTCTCAATTATTTAAATTGAAATGTTGTTAGCAAACTTCACTAGAAAATAGGGATGATCAATCAAATGCAAATATTTCTGAGTTAATGCAGATTTATGTAATTTTTATGCAAATATATGCAGCTTGAAAATGGACCATTCAAGCCCCACACAGGTTTAAACTGATTGGTCCATTTTCAAGCTGCATAAATTTGCATAAAAAATTCAATAAATCTGCATGAACTTAGAAATATTTGCTTCTGATTGATCATCCCTACTAGAAAACCTTGAAGCTGAACTCTAGGTACTCATGTTTCCTAGTCCTGGAATTCCTGGAACTTTTTTGTACTTGTGAACAAGATCATAATAAAATAACTCACTTTTTAAGTACCTGATTAGAAGGTCTGTCATTGGCCACTTTTTATACCCTAGGTTTTAAACACATAGTATGCGTAGTCCAGAGGGTACTTTAGTAGGCCTCATAGGGTACTTGAGTTTTTCATAGTCAATCTATGTAAGGATCCCTCCTGTAGCGTATTCTGTCTGTTGCAGTGGAGCTGCAAACGGACAGTTCTGGCTTATCTGCTTGCATTTGGTTGTGCATTTGCAATGGGTCTCATTGTCATTTGCAATCGGTCTGCAGTCCTGGGCAGCTCAGGATGCTGTCATCATTCCACCAATTCCTTGTTGCAGCTGAGCTGCGGCCAGATAGCCCTGGATTTCCTGCATGCATGTTGTTACATAATTCTGCATGTATTTCTTATGGGAGTCCTTTGCATTCGCAGCCAGCTAGCAAATAGTAATCAAGCCAGCTCAGGATTGAGTGATTACCATTCAGCTGTGTGGAGATTTGCATACCTGCGTCCACTGGCTGATGCCAGCATAAAAGTCTGTCTCCCATTTTATACCCCGCCCGTCATAGTGGTCAGTACGCTGATCTACTGGGCACCTTGTTACTCTGTACAGTTCTGTTATTGTAGTTCTATGCGACCTTATTACTTGTGCTTTAGCTAGTTCTTGATAAATATATATGCAGACTTGCTAATATATATTTATCCGTTAGTTGAGGCGTTTGTTATTTTTCTTATCATTGTGTATTGCCTAGTACCATACTTGATGGACGTTCGCTGCATCCGCGGTGGATCAGTGAAGTCCATTATCCAGATAGCTTGGATTCTGCCATCATCATGTTGGTGACTGGTAGTATTCCTGCTACTCTAGTTTCTGGGAACGTAACTATAGGCTGCAGTTGCTTATAGTTATATTCTATCCTGTAGTCTTGCTTGGGTGGATGCTTGCTGCTGACTGTTGTTAGCCTGCTTGCTTTGCTTCTGTAGACGTGACTGTGAGCTGCGGATGCTACTAGTTACGCTCCAATCTATAGTCCTGTCTTGTACCTGTATGAATGCTTGCTATCGCTAAGGCAGCACAGTGCGAACTAAGGCAGCGCAACATCGCACTGCGATGCCGTTGTGTTTTATTTGTAGCGATATCGGAAGCCCAGAGCTGCCGTTGCTCTGGGCAGCCTGTGTAACCTCTTCCACAATCCAGCTCTTAGCCTTGTTGTGCTGGGTGGTCAGAAAGTATGACCCCCCTGCATTACAAGTTAATTTTGAGACAAACATAAGCATAAATAATTTATAAATAGATCTGAGTAAGTATCAATCATTAATAAAAGGCATCAACGAATGTTTGGAAAACATTTATTCACAATTATGGAGTACACCCATCAAATACTTATGTGTCGAGGGGTACTTGAGATGGTGTTACCAATAATAGGAGGTACTTGGCCAGTGTAGTCATTAATAAAGGGGTACATGGAGTGAAACATTATTCTCATAAATATGAGAAATAATGTAAAAACCATGTTAGCTGTTCACTGTAAAATTAAGATGTTAAGGGACCACTCATGAAAGCATTAGCTTGTAGTTCACAGAAATATTTTGTATTGTTTAAATGCCTGGAGGAATTTGACCTCACAGAGGTGTATGCCTTTAACGATTAATGAATATGCATTGTGGTAGTGCAATAAGTATGGGTTTTGGCAGTAAATTACACTGGCATGTATTGGCCTTATGCTGTAGAGGTGAGGCAGATCAATAGCTCACACAAGTTCCACAT
Organism: Hyperolius riggenbachi; assembly: GCF_040937935.1. Classification (NCBI taxonomy): domain Eukaryota; kingdom Metazoa; phylum Chordata; class Amphibia; order Anura; family Hyperoliidae; genus Hyperolius; species Hyperolius riggenbachi. Next base: position 196,687,708 of record NC_090648.1, on the reverse strand, counting down.
CTTTCTGCTCTAAATTATACTTTCTAAGGCTGTTTGCCACTCATTACATAGCATACTCCTGTATTTGCAAGAGAGAATTTCCAATATGAAGGGGAATAATAGCTTTCTCCACTCCACCCCCTCAGCACAAAGTAGCATTCACCTAGGCACATTTTGACAGCTTTGCCTGATCTCTGTATATTAAAATGTAGGTCATAGCTACAGTTCTGGCTTTTTTTAATTAATTTTTAGTAAGCTTCGAGTCCTGATACATGATGGTTCAGGCACAATGGTGCTTGCTTCTTCATCTAGAAGGCCAGAGATTAAGAGGAAGTTTCACTCTTTGGTTTAACTGTGGGATTCAATATAGGAGGGCTAAGTGCAGTTTGGATTTTAGTGATCTTTCTATACCTTACAGAGAAGGGACACGTACTTGAGAACAGTAAAGTTCTTGTTTTGAAACAGAACAAAAATCTCTAAACCAGAGTGGGGCCTTCTACATCCCTTATCATTGTCGTACAATGCTGTTTGTACACTTTTATTCAAGCAGTATAACAACTTCAACCTTTAAAGCATGGAACAATTAATATTTGTGTAATTATTTTGGGGATTATGCTTAGCAAGTATGGAGAGTTGGAGACTATCTTTCACACTTGCAATATGTGCATGAATATATCCCTCAGTCTAGGCCTACACATTATGGCGTTTGAAGTAAGTGACTAAAATAACCATACAAAGCATAAGGCCATTTTACAGGAGAGGCTTAACTGCCCTCTTGCCTTCCGGCTGCAAGTTAATGCAGCCAAACAGTAGCGCTTGTGACGTAAAGCATGTCAGTGCTTGACATGCCATGCACTTTCCTAGCAGCAAACAAAACACATAAAGTTGCATCTAACTGCAGCCGCAGTGGAAGCAGGAAATGTGGGTGCCGCCATTGCTTGTATAAATAGTGGCTATAGGATATATGAAAATCTGGGCGTCCACAGGGCCTGATAAATAGCGTGTGCTGGAGCTGCCCGCAATGTAAAATACAGCAAAATATGGCTACAAATAGCTTGTGACAGCTATTCTTTAGCTGTATCTTGCATTTCAGGCAGCCTTGTTGCCCGCTAAATTTCACACTATTGGCACTATTTATACAGGTGCTAATGGCGGCCCCCAAAATGTTCAGCTTTTCAGCAGATTGGCGGTAGGGTTGGTTAAGGTTAGGCATCAGGTGGGAGGTTAAGTTTGGGCATGCAGGGAGGGGGGAGTTGTTAATGTTAGCTGTGTGGGAAGGGTTTAAGGTTAAGGTTGGGAAGGGTTTAAGGGGTTAAGGTTAGGCATCCAGGTGGTGGATAGCTCTGTGTGAGGGGGAGGGAGAGCTCTGTGTGAGAATAGGATTAGGTTTTGCTGTAGTAAAATATTGGTAACATTTACTGATATTTTACTACTAAGAAATACCACTGTAAAATAGCAGATCATTGTAAAATAGTAGATATTCTACTATCACCTTTACCCAGGCATCCGCATTTCCCCACGCCTCTTTCTTTATGCATGGTGACTGCCTCTCTACAGTGCAAGATAAGTAGCTAACAGGTGGTGAATTCACCACCTTCAGTCACCCATGCCAAAGAATCCTAAATACTGGAATTTAGGCTGCGTTCACAAATGTGTCTGGGCATTGTCTATGCAATGTGCATATATTTCTATATGTTATCCAGAAACTCACTGCAGAGTTAGAATTACACAATTTGTTATAATGCACAGATGCAAGCATGCCCATACAATTGTATGAGCTGTGAGTCAACATGTTGAATTATTACACTATGCAACTGACATAGTGTAAATGCACCATTACCTCAGCTCATTTATCCCAAGGAAACCAGTCAGATTCTAGGATGCAAAAAAAAAAAGAAAATATATGTAGCTAAAAAAAAAAAAAGATTCATTTTCTGTTATAAATATCATGACTAGAATAAAAGAGAAGCTTCACAGACACACATTGATGCTTGTTTTCTCCTCAGAAAACAGATTTCCCCGCGCTCTCACACATCAGCAGACAGGCCTAGATGTTTTCTAGTATTTGTCATGATGTTGGACAGTTGTAGGAGCCAAAAGTTTGCAAGAAGCAAAGTGGTTAAGTGTCACCACATGAGCAGCATCCTTTTAAAACATGAATAATTAAATTGGCAAGATGCTTTATCTTTCTTCACCAGCAGCTGTTTGCAGTCATGCTCCACTTGACTGCCTACCTCCTATGTTATTAAGGAAGAATACATAATTTTGTAAGCACGTTTGAACCGTAGCATGAGGTGAAACAAACCCTTATTGTGTACTGTCTGCAAATCACTTTTTGTCTCCATGTTAAAGCCTTATCTGAAAACCATCTCTTTATATGGTCAGCCTGAAAACAATGAGAGCAGAACTGCAGCAAAAGAATCCATTATGTTGAGAATGGCTTGTGAGGTCACGGATTTTAAAGCCTTTGAACTGAAGTCTACTATAGGTTAAACTTTAAATTAATTGCTCTTCATATCATTCATCAGAAAGATTATTCTCATGACTTCTCTGGATCTTCTGCCTATATCTTAATCATCCAGCTGTGGCAAAAATATTCTGATAATTGATATCTTATTCCAAATTGCGGGACTAAAATGATTAGTTTGAAAATGTGTAGTATTTGTAATTAATAAATAAGATTATACATTTTACACATTAAAGTGTAACTGTTGGGCAAAGAATCAAAAATCAATTCTTTATTTTTATCTGCTAAACAAGTAATAAGGCAATCCAAAAGTTAAAAATCACTATTATTTTTCTTGTTGATAAATTATCATTCCCCAGTTTACCTGACTCTTATATGGTACATTGCGCACAAAGGAAGTTGCAGGGCATGCTGGGTTGTCTTTTTTTTGCTTCTTTACTTTCCTCTCAGATTTAACTAACGCAGCCTGATTGGCTGAAGCTTCTTTCCCTACTGTTTTCCCCTGCCACACCTCTGTTTCTCTCTGATTGGACAATATTGCTCATGCTGAGACAATGCACTTTCTATTGCAGAACTGGATGGGAGTGCCTGAAGACTGGGAGGAGGACTAGCAATGAATACACAATCAGGCAGAGGAGAGTAAGGGAGAAAATGACATCAGAACTGGCTTCAAGATAGACATGGTTAAAATGGAGAATACTAAGAAGGATTTTCTCTTTTTTTACTATAGAGAAATCACTAAAATAAAAAAATGGACAGTGCAATACATATGTTATGTAAGTAGAGCAAATATTTATCTACGTATATATGTGTTTTTTTTCTGAGATAGTATGGCTGACAACATCTCTTTAAGAAGACCACATTTTTTTAAATTTGCTAGCAATGCTTATGTATGGCATTAATTTTGTATCTGGTGCTTAGTCTCATGGCTCCCATGTGTGTAAGACCAGCTGTAACCAGACTGTTAATGGCATCCATGAACATAATGGGGAGGCTAGCCACTAGCTCAGCTGTTATAGAACAGTAATGCCCGGGTTAACAATGTCTTTGTCTGGAAAATATGTCCCCATGGCTACAATCAGAGTATGGAAGACTGCCACTCTGTGACTGGATCCTTGCAGCAGATACATAGAAATAACATAAACTAATCAGACATGGAAGGACACTAATAGTGCAAACTTTAATAGAACGTAGTGCTTTCCAACAAAGAGATTTGTCACAGTCTAAGGGATAAGAGGTTAACCGTTGTCATGAAATCTAATCTCTGTTTGCCAGGAAACAGATATGTGCAGGGGGCAATCAGAATCCATATCTACTGATTAGAGATGAGCATTACTTGATCCACAATTTTGTAAGGGCTATTCAGGTTTTGGAGCTGCCAGTGAATTACTGGTAACTATCAGCTTGATTGGAGCTTTGTTCAGCTTTTATGTATTTTTTATTCACCATGCTAACAACTTAAAATCATTAGGATCATTGGTCTTGCCCATTCAGTAGTCCATTTCTGATAACACCTAAAATGAGCATAGGGAACTTTTGCCTATTTTCCCACCTAGACACTACTAGCTAACTTAGTTATTGGGGGACACAGCTTAACCAGTGAGGTATAGCTTTGCATATAGGAGGTTGAGCACTAATAGAGCTCTTTGATAATCAGATATCAGCTCTAACTCTCTGCGGAGAACCTCTCGATGCATCACCCTCCTATTGTGTCACCACCCACTCTTTTTAGATTGTAAACCTTTGGCAGGGCCTTCCACCCTTTTGTATCTTACTTGATCATGCATTCTGCCCACAGAAAAATGTAAACTAGTATTCTTGTGACCACTACTTCAGTGTATGATCTTGAATTGTTTATCTTACTGCTTATCACCTGTGTGGGTAGCTGTCAGTCAAGCCTATCATCATTGTCTGTATCCTTATTTATTGTCCAGTGCTGTGAATATGTTAGCGATATATAAATGCAATTAATAATAATAATATTAATAATAAAAAATGAAAGCAGAACTTTAGTTTTCCAACCAAACTAATGGAAATAGACATCTCTTTAACCACTTGAGGACCGCGTGTGAGAAAACGCGGAAAAGCCGCACCGCTGTCCGTGCGTGCGGCGGATTCCGCATCCAACACAGCAGAAACATTACAACGCATGACTGGTGTGGCTGGGACTGATAGTCCACATTGGTTTAGGAGGACGCGCGCGCGCGCAGAGAGGCAGGGCCTTTATGGCAGTCAGAAGAGGGTCAGCTGACCAAGCCGGTCAGCTGACAGTTTCAGCAATCTTCATTGGTCCAGCACTTAGGGGAGGCGCTGGAGAGCGCTAGAGTATATATACTGGGTGCTGGTCATTCATCTAGTGTCTGGCGTTGCGATCACTGAGTGGTAGTATCTGTGTTATTAGACCAGTTTCCAAGGTGTTGATGGCCTAGGATCTCACACTTTAGTCTAGGAAATCTGTCATTATTTGTATTGTACTCTAGACCAGTTTCCTAGGTGTTGATGACCAAGGATCTCACACCTTAGTCTAGGAATTCTGTATCATCTGTCTTATTGTCTGATTCTAGGTTCGTTCCTGGAGTGTGAGAATCTTAGAGCTCACACTCAAGCTTAGGCATTGTTGATTATTTGTTATGACCTTCTGCTTTCCTGACAATTCTTCTGATCTCTGATTGTGTACCTTTGTCATTCTGATACTCTGTTGCCAAACTCGGCTAGTCTCTGGAATCTGCATCTGTCTCCTGTCTCTGTACTGTATCTGTCCGTGTGGTTACGACCTGGCCTCTCCGACCTCGAGAACTATCTCTCCTGTTAAGAGATAGTTCACAGATCTGTTAGTGACACTGCCCATTGGTGTCACTCACGTTCTGTCCTTCCCACTGTCTCAGCCTGGCTCCGCCCCTTGGGGAGCATCAGACCTGTGGAAGGAATCTGATCCATATCAGTAGCTCTTACTGTCTAGCACCTATCTTACGGGTGCTTTCCTCAAAGTATTACTGTTGCACCAAACACTTTCATATCTCAGGTGTCCAGAGGTTAGAAGATATATCTGATTATCGGTGATACTGCAGATCATCAATAATCGGGTATATTCAATAATCGGGTATATCGATGATACTGCAGATCACCGATAATCAGACCCTCTCTGTGTTACACCGATCGTTACACCGCGGTGTTAAAGAAAATCTGTAATGAAAAAACTCCCCTGGGGGGTATTCACCTCGGGTGGGGGAAGCCTCTGGATCCTATTGAGGCTTCCCCCATCCTCCTCGGTCCCACGGCGGGGGAGAAAATCCTCCCGGATCGGCGGTGATGTAAATATTTACCTTTTGGCTCCAGCACAGGCGCAGTATCCGTTCTTCCCACAGAGATAGGTGAAAATAGCCGATCTCCGTCGGGTCGCTCTACTGCGCAGGTGCAAGTTGCCTGCGCAGTAGAGCAGACCTGACGGAGTTTGGCTATTTTCGCCTATTTCCATCAAAAGAGCCGCACCAGCGCCCCCGCTGGAGCCCGAAAAGGTAAATATTGCACAGGCTGTCGGATTTGTCGCCTGTGCGTTCCGGGGGCTGCAGCGAGACCGCTGTGGGACACAGGAGGACGGGGGAAGCCTTGATAGGGTCCAGAGGCTTCCCCCTACTGAGGTGAGTACCCCCCAGGGAAACTTTTTTTTCAGTACAGGTTTTCTTTAAACCCCCCTAGTGACCAGGCCATTTTTTACTAAATGGGCCACTGCAGCTTTAATGCCTCGTTGCAGGGGCGCACAACTCAGCACACAAGTGATTCCCCGCCCCCTTTTCTCTCATCGCTTCCCCAATGTTTATTTATGTTTTTATAAATATTTTTCTTTTTTTTTTAAATATATGTGCTTTTTTTAAAATTTATTTTCCCTCCCACCCAGCCTATCACAGCGGATCGCTCCTGTGTCCCCCAGGGGGACAGCCGTGTCACACGGCTGTCCCCAGTACAGCGCTGCCTTAGATCACAGAGCTGAATATAGTTATTATACAGCGGTTTCGCTGTCTAACAGTCTCCAAGCAGTGATCACCGCTGGGAGACTGAAGGTGGAGCGGAGCTCCATCATTAGAGCGGAGATACGCCCGCATCAGCACGCGCGGTTTGCTTCAAGACCCATAGGAAGCCATTCACACCAATCGGCATGGAGTGGTCCTGGGGCTGCCGCCGCATTCACGCCAGTTGGCATGGAGCGGTCGGCAGGTAGTTAATAATATAACTTTTAACAAAGATGTTAATACATCTCCATTAGTTGATAGCTGCACAGCTCATAAAGACAAAAGATGGTCGACAATTGTTTCGCGCAAGCCGCGCATCATCACGGACCACTAGGTGGATTCCATGGCGGGGAGAAAGCTCCCTGCCATGGCGGGGAGGCCTGGCATATATGCGCGCAACTTCTCCCTTCCGTAAGGCGGGCCAGAAGCGTTGCGCTCCCCCCAGAACTGACATGCGCCTCAACGTGGAGCGCACCATCAGTATATCCATTTCCTAGGCAACCCGCTCGTGAGAACAGTCTGCGGTTGCCTAGTGACCAACGCCAAAACGCCGCTCATCAAAATGCAGTCAGACTGAGTCTCCCTTTTGACAAGTTATTGGGATCGATAGGAGTGAACGGAATGCTGCCTTCCTATATATTCCTAAACATCAGAACATATTAATTATCAGGCTAGAAGGAGCAAGAAACAATATATTATGTATATAACACCCGATTAGTGATATAGTGCGTGATAGCCCAATGAACCCATTAGAATGACAGCTTCCAATACCAGCAAAGAAACAAAGGAGGTTTGTAAACATCACAACAACATTTTTCAAATTTGAGCAGGCCAATCTATTTAAGCCTATATATGATCAAGAAAAAAGAACCAATATTTTTCAAGAAAAACACCAAGTTCATTTTTGTCATTGAAACCTAAAGGTCCCGTTGCATTTGTTCTAGAGATCAAAAATGCTTCTCTTTGTAACAATAGTCTCTCACGATTTCCTCCCCTAGATGGGGTTTTAAGAACTTCCAGGCCTGTAATTTTTTAAAACATCAGGATTTGCATCATGACATTCTCTTACATGTCCTTTACGAATAGACCTTCTATGCTCAACTAACCGTTCTCTCGTGGGTCTTGTTGTTTGGCTAATATAAAAGAAAAGACAAGGGCAAAGAATTACATAGACAACAAATGCGGTCCTGCATGTAATGACATTTTTTATCTGATGGATGTATTCTCCCAATTTAATGTTGTCTACTCTTGGAACATAAACTCATGTTGGGCAGTTTCTACATGGGAAGGTGCTTACCCCCCTAAATTGACCAAACCTAGCGTGGTGCCTCTCCGAAATGTCATTAAAGGCCCTCCCAAAACCTTAGCTGCCTTGGTGTTTTTCTTGAAAAATACTGATCCTTTTTCTTGATCATATATAGGCTTAAAGTGTTATTGTCACCATAAAAATCAAATTTTAACAGCAACTGGTCTGAGTGCATTAAGTGATAAAGATGCTAATCCTGCATTCAAAACATTCAAAACTTTTTTTGCTGTTATGATTTAGAGTTATCACATACTTTAGGAGCACTGCCCCTTTAGTAGTCAGTGCCAAAAATGTGAATGCTGGGAGTTATTTTTATCTATAATATATTCCTCCTCTTCCATTTATTTCCCTGCCTTGCTGCTTATCAGAAACACCCTCTGATCACTCAGCAAGGCTGAGGTTACTCAGTGATTGGAGGAGTAAATAAAAGTAAGTAAATAAAAAGACAGTGCAGTTCCTAGTATACACCTCAGTGGGAGTGTTTGAAGATTCTGGGAGGAGGGCAGCTTAATGAATACACAATGAGCAAGAGAAAGGAGGGGGGAAACAAGAGTCAGGGAGGATATGATGTCAGCATTAGTTTGGCAAAATTGCCACTGCCTAGAATATGATTTTCTGCTTTTCCTTTATAAAATTCACAGGAATCATTACGTGGATAGCACAATACATCTGTTATGTAAGTAGAAGTAGTATTTATCTACTTATATATGTTTTTTATTTCTAGGTTAGCATGGGTGTTGTTTGTTCTTCTAAATAGATTGGCCTGCTCAAATTTGAAAAATGTTGTTGTGATGTTTACAAACCTACTTTGCTTCTTTGCTGGTATTGGGAGCTGTCACTTTAATGGGTTCATTGGGCTATCACTCACTATATCACTAATCGGGTGTTATATACATAATATATTGTTTCTTGCTCCTTCTAGTCTGATAATTAATATGTTCTGATGCTTAGGAATAGATGGGAAGGCAGCAATCCGTTCACTCCTATCAAACCCAATAACTTGTCAAAAGGAAGACTCAGTCTGGCAGCATTTTGATGAGTGGCGTCTTGGCGTCGGTCACTAGGCAAAGGCAGGCGGTTCTTGCGAGCAGGTTGCCTAAGAAGTGGAGACGATAGAGATGTATTTACTGAAGGTGCGCTCCACGTTGAGGCGCACGTCAGTTCCGGGGGAGCGTGACACTGCCGGCCCGCTTTACAGAAGGGAGGAGTTGCGAGCATATATGCCAAGCCTCCCCGCCATCGTGGCGAGCTTTCTCCCCGCCATGGAATCCACCTAGAGGTCCGTGATGATGCACGGTTTGCGCGAAACAATTGTCGACCATCTTTTGTCTTTATTAGCTGTGCAGCTATCAACTAATGGTGATGTATTAACATCTTTACTGTCATTCATGCTGATACGAATGTCTAAGGAGTAACGTCTGCCTAAATCAATTGGTGCACATGGATGTCTTTTTCTGATGTTACAAGTTGAATTATGCTGATACGTGGAGGCACAGTTGTCATGCAGAGTACCTATACATCAAAGTAAGCAAAGTTCCATGTTTAAAGTACTTTACCAGCCATCTGAGTGCAAGGGTACTGTTTGTTTACCTTAATCTCCATATAGTTAATAATAAAAGCGAGAAGGCACAAATATACCCAAACTTATTGCGTAATATTTTGGCGCTTTATAAATTCAATACATAATAAATAAATAAATAGTAAAATGTTTGTGACCCAAAATGAGCAAAAACTTGTTTGGTGTCTGTACATCAAAAACCTGAACAGGACTAGAAGGAGAACCATGTGAGACAACTGCTTGGGATATACAAAGTGTATGGAAGCATGGGGACATATCTGCTCAGTGAGGTGGTTGTTTGCTATAATAGAGTCACAGTAAAGGTACGTACACACATTGGATTTTTCTAGACTGGTCCTTTGTACGTCTGAACGACCGGTTGTTTGGACGTCAAATCGGGCGTGTGTACAAATGGTCCTTCAGCTGATAACGCTGGTTTTGACTGATCCACTTGGCAGATCGGTCAAAACCAGCGTTATCAGCTGAACGACCGTTTGTACACATGCCCGATTTGACGTCCAAACGACCGGCCGTTCAGACGTCCGAACGACCAGTCGTTTGGAAAAATCCGACGTGTGTATGTACCTTAATTCATCTATGCACACAATCCTAAATGGTCATATACTGTGCACATATTCCAATTAATATAAGTAAATGGAAACAGCTAAACATGGAAAGATATGCAAAGCTGTTGCGTTCTTAGCATCAGGTTAATTCAGAGCATGAGGAGGTCAGCCTTAACCATGGATGGAACCTTGAGATGAGTAAAGGTGACTGAGCTTCCTTTTTATTTGGTAACAAGTAACAAATGAACACAATGGTCCTTATTCAATTTTCTCTTGACTTTTCTCACAGGAGATGTTTTCACAACTTATCAATAAAATACCTTTAAAACCCCAGCAAGCAAGAAAATACTCAAGATAGGTTTGATGTTACTTTTTTTTAGTACTTTTTCAGTTGCTAGGTGTTGAAAAATTATTTTGCAGATTAAATGAAAAATTATTTCCTGGGAGTAAACTCCGGAAGATAGTTGATTGAAAAAGGGTTAGTGTGTAATTTCTTATACCAACTTTCACAGATACTTTTATACATGACCAGTTTCTCAGAAAAGGGGGGAAGGCTGTTCAGAAGGTTCTTAATTGTGTACATAGGTTTCCCACCTTACATACTTCATACTAAAGCTAAGATGTGAAATAACATGCACATGCATGGGTGCATGAAGGTATTCACACTTATTTCATAGTAGATAGCAGTGCACACAATTTGTGCTTGTGTGCATAGAATTGAGCTGTGATTAATCATTACTGAGATGCCTAACAGAAGTATTAAGTATATGGGGACAAAACATTACAGGAATATTTTAATGGTTGACTATGAAACAATAGCTAGAAAAGCAAACCTGTTAAGAAATTGCTATAGGGGCTCTTGAGGAACTGAGTATACAGTCTCTGAGGCCCTATTTACACTCAATGCATTGCATTGAGTTGTGTTGAGTTTCGTCACATCGCATGGGGTCTCTTGAGATACTGAGTATAGGGTCTTTTGAGGAACTGAGTATGGGGTCTCTTTAGGAATGATCTGAGTATAGGGTCTCATGAGGAACTGAGTATAGGATCTCTTGGAGGACTGAGAATATAGGATCTCTTGAGTAACTTAGTATAGAGTCTCTTGAGTAACTAAAGATATTGGGCCTCTTAATGGACTGAGTATAGGATCTCTTGATGGACTGAGTATAAGTTTGTTTGAGCAATTGAGTTTAGGGTCTCTTGAGGAACTAAAGATTTTGGGCCTCTTAATGGACTAAGTATAGGATCTCTTGATGGACTGAGTATACTTTATTTTGAGGAACTGAGTATAGGGTCTCTTGAGGGACTCAGTATACAGCCTCTTGAGGAACTGAGTACAGGGTCCTTTGAGAGACTGAGTATAGGATCTCTTGAGGAAATAAGTATAAGGTTGAATACATGTAGAAATAAAATAAAAGTGTTGAACATCTGCTGCTGACTTACAGAGAACAAGGGCAGTGTGGATATGCAATTGCAACATGGATGTGGTGATTGTGCTTGTAGGAGATTGTGAGCTAAAACTGTTGTTGAGTAATGGGGCGCAGTACCAGCTGATGTTGCTATAAAACACATCATGAGGTGATAGTCTGAAGGCGTCACACAAGAAGGTAGCAGAAGAGATGCAGCTAGAGCCCGGGACGTGAGGATTACATGTGCTCTTATATGGAATTTCATTACTGACACTTTTTTTAAACCCAAGTTTGAGAAAGCTGCACAAATGATTCCATTTTGTGAACACAATGTAGTAGTTCATAGAAGGAACATTGCTTCCAGCCCTGTAATATGCAGGGAGTTACTGAAGAAAGTAGGGGACAGATTTCTTTTCCTTCAGACATTGAAAAAAGTTTTCTTTTGCATGGAGTGTCAAAGCACCTTTACAGCGTCTGTCTGAACATTTTTATATTCTGTGCATCACTGCTACAGCTTCAATTTACATAATACATTTTCCCAAGTAGGTGTACGCTATTGCATGCATTCCATTGCTGATCTTGTTATACCTCTAATCAGTCGAGTCCATCACCATGAAATTAAATGGAAGAAATCGAGGTAGGTTTCTGGAATATGATTTTAGCTTTGATCCTAAACACAGCTTTCCAGCTAATGTGATAGGTATATATTTTACAATGTGCATTTGTCAGTAACAGATTGAAGCAATGATTATACATGTCAGCTCATTCCTTATACAAGTACTTTATTAATGTGACCGAGGTTCTAAAAAGAGCCTTCAGATTTTAAAATACTTTACAGAGTTTAGTTTGTATTGCTCCACCATAGTTCTATGGACATTTTTTGGGTAGGAACAACTATGTTTGATGACTTTTGACATAATAAATATTGTTGCTCAGTTAGTTAAGAGTTGTCATTTGATTTCCAATTTTGACTGCTGTCTAATTATATTACCTCCAAAGACTCAATTCACAAAGAGTGTAACATTATTGAAATTAAAGTTGATCTATGATACACGATCGGAATTATATGTTTAAAAATTAATCTTTCACACTACAAAGCTTTGTGATAAAGAACAGACCTCCATTTGTCATGTGACTAGGGAGCCATTGGGGGTTATTGTATTTGCATCAACTGCAATATCAAGATGGTGTAGAAATTTGCCTTCTAAAGTGAAGGACCAAGTGGGTGAGAATTGTTCAGGGGGTGGAGCTCCACATTAGTAGACATCACAAATTACAGCCTGTAAAGGATACATGGCATTAACAGGACTTTGGAGGGGCTCTCACTTATTTTATGATAATTTTAGTTTGATAAATGTGCAGAGCTGGGCAGGATGATGGCATAACCCGTGAGTGCTAAGATGTGACACTGGAAGGGTTTTATCTATTCCATTCACTTAGAAGGTGTTCTCTGTCAGGCAAACATTTTATGGCTGTAATTAGTTATCAGTGAGGGATATGCTATGTTCAACCTAGATCTTGACTAGAGAGAAACTGTCGCTTCCATACCTGAATGTTAAACTGTTTCAGGGAGAAAAATAAAAAAATTAACACTGCCTAGTTATATACAGTAATGACACTGTACATACACATGTTTATTTCATCATGTCATATGTCAGTTCAGGTACCCCTTAAAGAGAATCTGAGAATCTGTACTCTAAAATTCTTACAATAAAAAGCATACCATTCTATTCATTATGTTCTAATGGGCCCCTCTGTGCTGTTTCTGCCACTCTCTGCTGCAAACCTGGCTTGTAATTACCAGTTTTAGGCAGTGTTTACAAACAAAAGACATGGCTGCTAAAAGCTTGTGATAGGCTCAAGTAAGCAGAGTGTGTGAGTCACACAGAGCTTGCAGGGGGTCTGGAGAGGGTGTGTATAGCTTCTATCCAATCACAAGCAGCACAGCACATTCCAGCCAGACTGCCTGAGCCCGACAGACCCGACAGAGGAGAGAAGATTAGATCATATAACAGAGATAACACAGCCACTGTGCAAGTAGGAAAGGCTGCAGTAAGGCAGACCACATTAGAACAGGTATAGGAACTTATAGGATAGAAGAAATAAGGATGAACATTTTGTTACAGAGTCTCTTTAAGTGCATGGACTGTGATATATATATAGGGGGTTTGGTAACTCACCTATGTATACTGTATGATTGAAGAAAGATTTGTTCTATGAACATGATAACAAATACCAAGTTTAAATGTCTGTATTATGAATCTTGAATAAAAATTGTAATGTTTTAGAACACCTGTCTCTTGACCATTAAAGGGACCCTAAACAGGTTATAAAAACAGAATTTACACTTACCTGCGGCTTCCTCCAGCCCATCGTAGGCCGCAAGGTCCCCCAGCATCCTCCTGGCTCCTTCCCTGGTGCCGGGTCCAGGTACACGACAACTTCGGCTTGAAGTCATCAGGTCTGCTTCCCGCTGCGGATGATTGCGGCATTACGCCGGCTGGCGTGAGAGTCCTCCGCATGTGCGTTTCTCTAAGATTGAACCTGGTTTTTTAACCTGTTCAGGGTCCCTTAAATATCTGTTTTTATCAATCAGCCCCATACAATCCCATTAACCAAATATTTTTCCTAAATTTTTAATAAGAGGCATGTGGGGTAGTCCTATGTGACCAATTTTTACAACTTGTTTTTACACTCCGCTTACTTAAACCTTGATCAAATATTAATTCCTGGCATTTGATGTCATAAAACAGATGCCCCTTTTCAACCCTACTAGCTATGTAACTATGTAATTGAAATAGTACATTAAAAAATAACGGCTACTGGAGTTAGCATGGCAGTATAAAAAGCTATGTGATCTAATTCTAATGACTGGGGATACTCTCAAATGTAAAATCCTGAAATGTAAGGAATAAAGGAAGTGGCATCGCTGACTTACTTAAAGGAAAAACGCTATTCAACTGGTTTTCATGCTGATCCTTTGCCTTCAATATATTCTCCAATCCGCAACAAAAATGCAAATCAAGTCATTTTTTCCTCCACCTGCATGTCTACTTAAAGTGTACCTGTGGCGACATGTGACATGATGAAATAAGCATGTGTATGTACAGTGCAAAACATTAATAACAAGGCTGTTTTACTTGTTCTATTTTGGTGCCTAAAAAATGTAGCTTGTTCTGTCTTGTCTGCTCCTCCCCATCAGCATCCGTGAAGGGACGCTTCACCTTGTTGGCCCTGTATCACCAGGAGACTACGCGCACTGCCTTATTGCTTGCTACCCTCCGCGGGAGCCATGCCGGTTCTCACACTGGTTCATCACTGGTCCCCTAGGTGTTAACCTCGTCACCAGGGCTACAGCTCATGTTCTACTCGTGGACACCCCTTCCATCGGGAGCATTACGCAGCAGAGAGAGCCTGTGAGCAGCTAAGGATTGGGTGAGACCCACATGCTTTAACTGTATTGCTACTTGCTCTGCATTCACCTCCTGCTTTGCCATCGGCTGATTGTGGCTTTTCGGCTTATTGTGGACTGTCTATTTGTCGTGCATGGATGCCTGGATCTCTCTTGACTGTTACAATGAGCAAAGGTGCTATACTATTCACTGTTTGAAGCAATATATGTTGGAATCATTATCCCACTGAGGCTAAAGTGCACTCTCTGCAAAATTTCAAACTGGCCAGTTTAGTTAGAGTGTGCTTGGAGTGAGGTGTGGTGTGTTGTTGGCTGCCTGCTTGTTGGCTGCCTGCTGGGATGGCCGTCCCATATGTTTTTTATGGTATGTTTTATAGATTTTGAATAATATTGATATTGATATTTTGGATATATTTGGACATTTTCTAGTTATTGGGATTACCTATAGCGTCCATTACCTCTCCAATTTTGAAATACATTGTTTTATTTTGGTGCCTAAAAAATGTAGCTTCTGTCTTGTCAGGATTTTTTTTTTACTCTAGGACACTTATTAGGCTGCCACTGAGCAGAGGCAACAATACATTCAATCTACATTGTAAATGTTTAAATGTAAAATAAACCCATGGGATATCTAAAAAAAAGGTCATTTTTAGGAGTAGGGGGAGAAATACAATTGTTTATCTCATCAGTTTATTTTCACCTCAGGTTTACTTTAAGCCAAAGTATCATAACAGCTGTACAAATGCCATTTTTAAAAGGAAATAGACATGGCAGTATGAGGATCCGCTGGGCTGCCTGCGCAGGCAGGCAGCCTTTTGACCACTGTTCAGGTCTGCATTCTGCAGGTCTCTGGAAGAGAGACCTTTTGTCAGTATTGCAGCTTGCTGCTGAAGAATTTGCATACGTTTGTCATGCAAATTGCCTAGCCACATCCCTTGTAGGCCTGCTCTATATATACCATGTGATATCACAGACCTTTGCTGGTCATAAGAGTTAGATCCTGTGTGACACTCGCCGGGAGTGTCAGCCTTGCTCTTTGTTGAAGATTAGCCTAGAGTAATCCCTGGAAACTGCACTGGGAAGGTTTCCTTAGTGCAGTTAGGATTGCTTATCTGTTTTGTTTGTCTGTTGCGATTGTCCTGTCCCAGCGGTGGTCGACAGGAAATCGTTCTGTGTGTCTGGGTGCTAACCGGAACAGCGGTTGTTACTGGTAGCCCCTTCTGATCTGTTTCCCTGGATCGCACTAGCATCCTGCGCTAGTGCTGTGGATCCTTCTGTTCTGCTACTCTGTACCTGGATCGCACTAGCATCCTGCGCTGGTGCTGTGGATCCTTCTGTTCTGCTACTCTGTCTTCTTGGATCGCACTAGCCACTTTCGCTAGTGCTGTGGATCCTATCTCTCGCTTGTCCCTGTTTTCGTGTGTCTGTCTTGTTTGCTACGAACGCTTGCTGGAGGCTCGGTGAGGTAACCGTTAAGCAAGTGCTCGCGTCCTCTGTTTCATGTTTGTCTGTCGGTGGTTAGTTAGGCGTGTTTGTCTCTATTGTGCTTATCACGTGGAGACCGCGCATAAACGTGTGCACTGTTGCGAATGAGTGCGGTGTTCGCGTTTAGCTAGCATTTGTTATTTTCCATATCTCCTCATTGTATGATTTGCTGTGCCTTTGCTACTCTCGTGCTCTGCCTTGCTGTAACCTTGTGTCACGTCTGGCGATCGCACCTCTCGCGATCGCGTTCCTACTTCATATCTGCTGTGGTGTGTGCACCGTCGCGGGTTGGCGACTAGTTTGGTGCACACACATACAATCTGTCTCTGTGCTCATTCTCAATAGCCTCTCTTGCGATTGTGTTCCGTCCCTTCATGCAATTCCTGTCTGGCGTGTGTGGTAGGGCAAAGGAGCTGTTTCTCTGCACTCCACAGCTCCCCCTGTCGACAGGAATTTCCCTCTACAGGTGCATTGCACCTTCTGCTGGGTTTCCGCAAATTATACGTTTGTGGAGGATTTCCGCAGTGTCAGCGCACACGTCTTGTGCGCTGATCACGGAGAGAATTCCACAATCGTTACAGGCAGCTTACATAGTCCACTCACTGCAAGTTTGGTTTTTAGAAATCTTGTGTAGGTTAGCTGTACTGACGAGTCTATACCAAAGTAAATCACTAACTTTTAGCAATTTCCCTACCAGACTGTTTAGCTTAAAACAAGCATTACCTTTACTACCAAAGGCTTTTATGTATTCATGTCACTTACTTTTTATTTGTATTTGCAAAGCCGGACTGTGATAGAAAAAAATCTAATTTATATAAGAGTCCCTAGGGAGAAGCTGAAGAAAGATGTTGTGACTTGTACTGCTGGTTCAATCATATTATGAATATTTGATGAAAATAGCTTGAGCTCATGAAATATATATAGATACAGTATTATCTGTCCTTGCTTCCTGAGCAGTAATTATGATGGCTGAGGCTTTGCAACATAGTAAACAGAGAGGCTTGTCCTTATGCTGGCCGATTGTCATCAAAAATACTGATCTGCAATGCAAATCAGAATACATCATCAATGAAATGACTGGAACTGTATTATCAAATGCATAACGGAGATGTGAAGAATTGAGATATATACTATAAGATCAATTATTTAGAACATATCTGCTTTTCTAAAATAGAAAGTATTTGCAAGTCATCATTTCTAGGAATACATTTATTTGTCATTGAGAAATGAAAGTGGACACTACATATCATTCCTTAAAAAGGAACTTTGCTGAGTACAGCTTAATTAATTAAATTGTTTATTGTGTACAATATTAATTTATAACGTATTTAAGTGTACCAGAGGTAACATGTGACATGATGAGACAGACATGTGTATGTACAGTGCCAAGCATATTAATAAGTAGCTTGTATTATTTTTTTTATTTTTCTGCATAAAGAGTTAAACATTCTGGTATGTAAGTGACAATTTCTTTCCAGTCAGGATCTAGTCGGACTATAGCATAATGATACGGAATTACAGCCATAGAACTCTTGCTTGGAAGAGAACAGCTTCTGAGTGCCAGGAATAAATGAAAAAGGTCAATAGTTCATATATTTTAGCCATGGGATACGGAAGGACTGTGTCATTGAGCAGACAATAAAACATGAAATCTACTTTTTAAAGGCAAACTGAAGTGAAAATATACTTATGATAAAATGAATTGTATGTGTAGGACAGCTAAGAAATAGAACATTACTAGCACAGATATGAGTCTCATGTTGCTTCCAGTACAGGAAGAGTTAATAAACTTCACTTCTTATCTATGCAAAAGAGCTTCCCTGAGCTCTGCGACTAATTTAGACAGAGCGCAGTGCTATTTTCTGAAGCACTTAGGCCTCGTTCAGATTATATGCGCATTTTGGCAGCACGTATAGTGTGCAACATGCAAGAACGGTAGAAGGGCATCAACAGCCCTTCTGCCGTTCCCAACATGTGCGCTGCATAGCAGTGTGCTGTGCAATCGCATTGCTGCAGGCATTTTTCATGAATCGCAGCACTGACCCATTCACTGTAGTTAATGGGAGCAGCAACGTAGCGCATAGCACAGATGGCTGTGCGATCTTACGCGTTGCGTTCCGATTGCACAGCCATCTGTGCTAATTGATGTGAATTAGGCCTTATGCATCAAGGAAACAATAAAAAATTGCTTCAGATAAGATTTTACTGCAGAAAAGTTCAATGGGTCATAAGCTCTGCTCTGTTTCATAGTTTAAAATGCAGAGTGTAGTTTGTAAACTGCAAATATTAGAGAATGATGCAATTTTATATACAGTGGCTTGCAAAAGTATTCAGCCCCCTTGAAGTTTTCCACATTTTGTCACATTACTGCCACAAACATGAATCAATTTTATTGGAATTCCATGTGAAAGACCAATACAAAGGGCCTGATTCACAAAGCGGTGATAACTCAGTTATCACGCCTAAAAGACTTTAGGCGTGATAACCTTTGCACCAGCAAAGTTATCACCGCTTTGTGCTCTAACTCGCGCGAAGTTCCCGCGCGTACGCAAAGTCCCATAGGGCTTAATGGGCACTTCGCGCGAAGCACGGTGCGCTGCGCAAAACTTTGCGCGCGGGAGTTCGCGCGAATTCCTTCAGATCACGCCTAAACTAAGTTTAGGCGTGATAAAGGGCTTTTCACAGGCGTGCAAAGTGTTTGCACCGCTTTGTGAATCAAGCCCAAAGTGGTGTACATGTAAGAAGTGGATCGAAAATCATACATCATTCCAAACATTTTTTACAAATAAATAACTGCAAAGTGGGGTGTGCGTAATTATTCGGCCCCCTGAGTCAATACTTTGTAGAACCACCTTTTGCTGCAATTACAGCTGCCAGTCTTTTAGGGTATGTCTCTACCAGCTTTGCACATCTAGAGACTGAAATCCTTGCCCATTCTTCTTTGCAAAACAGCTCCAGCTCAGTCAGATTAGATGGACAGCGTTTGTGAACAGCAGTTTTCAGATCTTGCCACAGATTCTCGATTGGATTTAGATCTGGACTTTGACTGGGCCATTCTAACACATGGATATGTTTTGTTTTAAACCATTCTATTGTTTCCCTGGCTTTATGTTTAGGGTCATTGTCCTGCTGGAAGGTGAACCTCTGCCCCAGTGCCCCAGTCTCAAGTCTTTTGCAGTCTCCAAGAGGTTTTCTTCTAAGATTGCCCTGTATTTGGCTCCATCCATCTTCCCATCAACTCTGACCAGCTTCCCTGTCCCTGCTGAAGAGAAGCACCCCCAGAGCATGATGCTGCCACCACCATATTTGACAGTGGGGATGGTGTGTTCTGAGTGATGTGCAGCGTTAGTTTTTTGCCACACATAGCGTTTTGCATTTTGGACAAAAAGTTCCATTTTGGTCTCATCCGACCAGAGCACCTTCTTCCACATGTTTGTTGTGTCCCCCACATGGCTTGTGGCAAACTGCAAACAGGACTTCTTATGCTTTTCTGTTAACAATGCCTTTCTTCTTGGCCATAAGAGCCAACTTTGTGCAGTGTATGACTAATAGTTGTCCTATGGACAAATTCCCCTACCTGAGCTGTAGATCTCTGCAGCTGGTCCAGAGTCACCATGGGCCTCTTGACTGCATTTCTGATCAGCGCTCTCCTTGTTTGCCCTGTGAGTTTAGGTGGACGGCCTTGTCTTGGTAGGTTTACAGTTGTGCCATACTCCTTAAATTTTTGAATGATCGTTTGAACAGTGCTCCGTGGGATGTTCAAGGCTTTGGAAATCTTTTTGTAGCCTAAGCCTGCTTTACATTTCTCAATAACTTTATCTCTGACCTGTCTGGTATGTTCTTTGGACTTCATGTTGTTGTTGCTCCCAAGACTCTTAGACAACCTCTGAGGCTGTCACAGAGCAGCTGTATTTGTACTGACATTAGATTACACACAGGTGCACTCTATTTAGTCATTAGCACTCACCTAGCGGTAGTGGCGGTGGTTTCTTCTGTACTCTGTCTTAGGGGTGCAAGCCAGAGCAGCAGTTGCTACTAGTTGCTCCATCTGTCTGTCTGTCTGGATCGCATCCGCCCTAGTGGTAGTGGCGGTGGTTCCTTCTGTACTCTGTCTGAGAGTGTAGGCCAGAGCTGCGGTTGCTACTGGTTACTCCTTCTGTCTGTCTTGTCTGGAATGAACGCTTGCTGTAGGCTCGTTGAGGTAACCGTTTAGCAAGCGTTCGCGTTCTCTGTTCATTTTCTTGTCACATTGGTTAGTTAGGGTTGGCGTGTTTTGTCTCTGTTGCGCTTTCCGTGTGGAGACCGCGCCATTAGCGTGTTTTGTTGCTGTTGCGTTTTTCGTGCGGCGACCGTGCTTAGCGAGTACGTTTGTTATTTTCCTTGGCGTTCTGATCATTGTTGTTTGCTGTGTCTTTCTGCTTCACTTGTGTTCTGTCTCTACTCGGTCTTGTGTCACTGTTGGCAATCGCCACTCTTGCGATTGCGTTCTCACTTGGTTTCCACTGTTGTGTGTTCACCGTCGCCGGGTGGCGACTAGATTGGTGGACACACATACATTCTGTCTCTGTGCTCACTTTCTCTCTACAGGTGCATTGCACCAAAGCTGGGTTCTGTCGTTTTATACACTTGTGGAGGACTTCCGCAGTGTCAGCGCACATCTTGTGCGCTGACCACGGAGATAATTCCATAATCGTTACAGTATGACCAGCCAAACCGAAATTCCCAGCGTAGAGGGAATTTTCGATTTGTACGACTTTTCTCAGGTTTCATTACCTCAAGCAAAAGCATAGGTGGATCCTATGTTAGGCAGAGTTATACACTATATTAAAGCAGTAAGAAAATCTATGCATGTTCCTGACCCCAACCCGTATGAGTGTTTCCTTGATAGAGGCTTGTTTGAGCCTCCATTCGCTCCATGGGAGATTGGGGCTTTGATTGAGGAGTTCGAGTTTGATTGGAAGGCGTTTTGCGATTTTTACATCGCAGAAAGCGAAGAGATTCTTAATGCTTGTATCGATTCTGTGTACACTTTGATTGAATGTGATGAGTGTGACGAGTGTGTTGTGGATCTGGTGATTTATGTGTGGCAGATGATTTTGGATGAATTGCACAAACATCAACCTATTGACTACAATAAAGAGACACCGTTATCGGATGATTGTTCCTACCCTTCTGGGGTAAAGCAAGTGAGTTTGACACTGTGCGATCTGAAATGAATGGGTGTACTACTGTTGTTGACACCTGTGTAAATTCTGAGAGATTTTCTTCTGCATGTATGCAGTTTGAATCTGTGCGATCTAATGCCTGTTTCTCAGGTGTTCCTGTGAGCCTGCCCTGTACCATGAATGAAACCATGATGTCCACTTGCACTGACATTTGTAAGTCCCTTTCTTGCTCTGAGGAAAATACTGACTTTCCACCCTGTACTCTGGATGAGTCAATGTTACCTTGCAATAAATCTCCTGCAGAGAGCCCAGAGGCTCGTCTAGGTATTGCAGCTAATTTCATCTGTTTTTCTGCAATTTCAGAATTGAAGTCTGGTTTGACTGCTATGAAAGGTTCTTCCTGCAGTGAAACTAGACTCAGGGAGTCAGTGTTGGTTTCACGAGATATTCCTGTGCATCCTGTTCATGAAGATGAAATTCAGTCCCAGCATATGGTAAAATTATCCCTGGGACATCTGCCCTGTTCGCAGAATGTATTTGATGTTCGGCACTGTAACATGGATAGTTCAGAATCCTTGATTGCTTTATCAGAAAACTTGGGAAATTATGCTCCTGAGGTTTTGTTTGATGTTTTGGGAGGTGCCTCCTGCCCCGCAGGGCCGTCTGAGGTGTTGCCCGCTTCAGTAGGCATTGCTGCTATACTGACTACTTTTGCAGCTCTTGTGGAGCTTCAGTCATGTGTAGTCAATAATGAGTTCTGGTTGGATACAATTACAGTCACAGAGACTTTTAAGTCTGAGTCCAAGTCTTCTTTTGAAAGACCAGTACTTGTGACCACTACTCGTGATGATTCTCTGCCCGGTCCTGGTTTTGGTCTTGTCGTGACGGACTCTGAGGTTGGCAGTTCCTCGACGTGTCCTGAGGTTTCTCTTGTGCTAGTGTACCCCGATGCGCTCTGTGAGCCAGAATGCCCAAGTGTGTCTTGGTTACCAGCATGCTCAGATGCTTCCTCGGTGGAAACATGTTCTGATTTTGCCTGCCTGCCTGCATGCCCAGAAGTGGTCCCTGAAAGCCCTGATCTTGATGGTTGTCCTGGTAAGCCTGAATCCGGAATTGTCATAGGTTCCATAGGGGTTCTTGATAGTTCTCCATGTGAGCCTGGTGAACGTTCTGGCCTCTTGAGATCTCTGCAGAGCTTCAAAGTGTTCTGGGAGATTCTGGGAGAAATTTTTCTTGGTACCCTGGATGGGATCAACAGTATCTTCTCTGTTGTAAGGGACACTTCGAATAGGTATTGTGGTAGGTTTGGTATTTTTGGACGGTCCCTGGAAGGTGGTGGGTATTGCTCGGAGAGTGTCGATGGGTTCTTCTCTGGCATTCACAGTTCTGATGGGTGTTACGCTGAGGCTTGTAGTACTGATGGGCATGTTTCGGTGGCTTCTGCTTCCGATGAGTTCGGTTTCGGGAAGATTGACTCTGGAATTGAGCCTTGTCGGGCGGTCCCGACCTTCATGAGTGTTCAGTCAGATTTTTTGTTTGGAAATATCAGTTTTGAGAGACGTCTGGAAGCCGTCCCTAGAAAGGGGGTACTGTAATGATCTGCTCTGCTGTCTGCACAGGCAGACAGCTTTTTGACCATTTTGTAAGTCTAAATGCTGCAGGTCCCTGGAAAGATGACCTGTCTTCACTCTGCAACTTGCTGAGCTGCTGCTCTGGTGAGGAATTTGCATCCACTTGGCATGCAAATTGTTTAGCTGCTTCCTTTGATGGCTTGCAGTATAAATACAATTTTCTCCCAGAATTCCTTGCTGGTCATAGAGGTTTGTTCCTGCTAAACTTACCTGGAGTCTCAGCCTTTGCTAATTGTTTGCTAAGATTATCTTAGAGTAATTCTTTGGGAGTGCACTAGCATTCCTTCTAGCGTAGTCAGGTTGTAATTATCTGTATTGCCTTGTCTGTCTATCTGTTGCGATTGTCTTGTCGCCAGCGGCAGTCGACAGGAAATCGTTCTGTCTGTTGGGATCGCATTCGCCCTAGCGGTAGTGGCGGTGGTTCCTTCTGTACTCTGTCTTAGGGGTGCAAGCCAGAGCAACCGTTGCTACTGGTTGCTCCATCTGTCTGTCTGTCTGGATCGCATCCGCCCTAGCGGTAGTGGCGGTGGTTCCTTCTGTACTCTGTCTGAGAGTGTAGGCCAGAGCTGCGGTTGCTACTGGTTACTCCTTCTATCTGTCTTGTCTGGAACGAACGCTTGCTGTAGGCTCGGTGAGGTAACCGTTTAGCAAGCGTTCGCGTTCTCTATTCATTTTCATGTTACATTGGTTAGTTAGGGTTGGCGCGTTTTGTCTCTGTTGCGCTTTTCGTGCAAAAACCGTGCCATTAGCGTGTTTTGTTGCTGTTGCGCTTTTTGTGCGGTGACCGTGCTTAGCGAGTGCGTTTGTTATTTTCCTTGGCGTTCTGATCATTGTTGTTTGCTGTGTCTTTCTCGCTACACTTGTGCTCTGTCTCTACTCGGTCTTGTGTCACTGTTGGCAATCGCCACTCTTGCGATTGTGTTCCCACTCGGTGTTCCCACTCGGTTCACCGTCGCCGGGTGGTGACTAGATTGGTGGACACACATACATTCTGACTTTGTGCTCACTTTCTCTCTACAGGTGCATTGCACCAAAGCTGGGTTCTGTCGTTTTATACGCTTGTGGAGGACTTCCGCAGTGTCAGCGCACATATTGTGCGCTGCCCACAGAGATAATTCCACAATCGTTACAGTTAGTTAATTTAATGAAATTAAGCCGGCGGCAATGTAGCAGATGAAGCCGCCGGCTTCAGCTCTCTCTCCTCCCCCTGCCTCTCTCTCTCCTACTGGCAGCCGATGGGGACACGCGTGTCCCCGAGAGTCGTTTGTCGCGCCAGAGAAGCAGAGCGGGGAGGCTGCAGACATTGCTTCTGCCAGCACCCGCTCTGCAGGAACAGCAGGATTCCCTTTCGTGACGAACGACTCTCGGGGACACGCGCCGGCTGCCATTAGGTGAGAGAGAGGCAGGGGGAGGAGAGAGAGGCAGAACGGAAGCCGGCAGCTTCATCTGCTACATTGTCGCCGGCTTCATTTCATTAAATTAACTAACTTTTTATACCTGATTCCCAATCAATTTCATTCTGAAATCTCTTGGGAATCGGCCTTGGGATGCCGCATCCACCCCCTTGCTTCCCCCCTAATGTAAAATGTCCACCCGTGCCCGCTGCAGTGTATTTTACGTGTTTGTGTCAGCCGCCTGCTCTGTCCACAATCTGCTTACACACGCTCCTCATGGTTGCTGGGATATATGTAGGCATGTGTGTGAGGTCACATACCGCCCACATATACGCCAGCAACCATGTGGGGCACGGATTGTGGATGGAGCCCTGGAGCCAGTGGCAGGCAAGGACAAGTAAAGTGTACTGCATCGGGCACCGGGGGACATTTTACATTGGGGTGACAGCGGCGGGGGCTCGGTCGCATTTGCTGCTCATCCCAATATCACTCGCCGTTACCGCCACGCACCCAATTGACCATGATGGCCCAACATCTTGCAGCGTATTGGATCAGTACATGTGACCAATTGTGCATGCTCTTGGCGGCACCGATTTTCATCTGATTCAGTAATAATTATTAAATCAAATGGTCAGTTGGCCACCAAATGGTCGATTGGCCAGTGCAATTGTGGGGATTCTGGGTAAGAGAATCCCACTGTGGTGCCTCTACGTATATGCCTACTGTGCCTAATCTGAAATCATGTCCTTTTTTTCAAATGTGCACATTATACCATCTAATGCTGGGCATACACGGTGCGTTTATGTGCCGGAATCGAGCCGCTGGCTCGATGCCGGCGCATCCCTGCTCGTCTGCGCTGGCGCGTGGATCAATTCCCGCTCGTCCTCACGGGCGCTTCTTATCTGCTGCTCGTTTTTTTCTGTTGTCCGCCCGCAGGGATCAAGCGCAGAATCGATTCGCCGCGGTGATCGGACACGTCGGATATTATCAATCGAGCCATCAGCGGCTCGATTGATAAGAATAAACGAACCATGTATTCCCAGCATTAGAACTCTCGTGCAGGTACTCTATTTGTCGATCATCCTTGAACTCCTGTACTTATATTGACAACATAAATGTACAGTAGAAATTTTTCCTGTTCACATGATAACGTTTAGAGATACAGAAAACATTTTATAAAACAGATGTCAAGTTTATACCCTGCGCTGTACAATTCTTCAATCAATGACATTTATGTCGTTAATAATTTACTGTTTAATCCTGGGAACTACTCTGCATATTTAGTCCACAATGTACAGGAAATGTCACTGTACCACAAAGAGTAGAGTATAAACATTCTTTTGCCGTAGCTGTGTGTTTAGATTAGTGTTGGGCGAACAGTGTTCGCCACTGTTCGGGTTCTGCAGAACATCACCCTGTTCGGGTGATGTTCGAGTTCGGCCGAACACCTGACGGTGCTCGGCCAAACCGTTCGGCCATATGGCCGAACTAAGAGCGCATGGCCGAACGTTCCCCGAACGTTCGGCTAGCGCTGTGATTGGCCGAACGGGTCACGTGGTTCGGACCCGAACGCGCTCTGATTGGCCGAACGGTCACGTGGTTCGGGTAAATAAATACCCGAACCACGTCATATCTCCGCCATTTGTCTGTGGGTTTAGCTTTGGGTAGGCAGGCAGGGTAGTTCGCGCTCCAGCCACGCTAGCCAGGGTCCCCCCTGTCATTGTGTCACTGCTGGGAACAGTAGTACACCGCTTGCTCAGCCACACTATATAGCATTCTGTTTACTGCCACTCTGTGTACCTCGCTCAGCCACACTATATAGCATTCTGTTTACTGCCACTCTGTGTCTGCTGGGAATAGTAGTACACCGCTTGCTCAGCCACACTATATAGCATTCTGTTTACTGCCACTCTGTGTACCTCGCTCAGCCACACTATATAGCATTCTGTTTACTGCCACTCTGTGTCTGCTGGGAATAGTGGTACACCGCTCGCTCAGCCACACTATATAGCATTCTGTTCACTGTTCTGTGTCTGCTTGGAATAGTGGTACACCGCTCGCTCAGCCACACTATATAGCATTCTGTTTACTGTTCTGTGTCTGCTGGGAATAGTGGTACACCGCTCGCTCAGCCACACTATATAGCATTCTGTTTACTGTTCTGTGTCTGCTGGGAATAGTGGTACACCGCTCGCTCAGCCACACTATATAGCATTCTGTGCACTGTTCTGTGTCTGCTGGGAATAGTGGTACACCGCTCGCTCAGCCACACTATATAGCATTCTGTTCACTGTTCTGTGTCTGCTGGGAATAGTGGTACACCGCTCGCTCAGCCACACTATATAGCATTCTGTTTACTGTTCTGTGTCTGCTGGGAATAGTGGTACACCGCTCGCTCATCCACACTATATAGCATTCTGTTCACTGTTCTGTGTCTGCTGGGAATAGTGGTACACCGCCCGCTCAGCCACACTATATAGCATTCTGTTCACTGTTCTGTGTCTGCTGGGAATAGTGGTACACCGCTCGCTCAGCCACACTATATAGCATTCTGTTCACTGTTCTGTGTCTGCTGGGAACAGTAGTACACCGCTCGCTCAGCCAGAGTATATAGCATTGTGTTTACTGCCACTCTGTGTACACCGCTCAGCCAGACTATATACCATTGTTTACTGACACTCTGTGTACACCGCTCAGCCAGACTATATACCATTGTTTACTGACACTCTGTGTACACCGCTCAGCCAGACTATATACCATTGTTTACTGCCACTCTGATTCTGCTGGGAACAGTAGTACACCGCTCGCTCAGCCAGACTATATACCATTGTTTACTGACACTCTGTGTACACCGCTCAGCCAGACTATATACCATTGTTTACTGCCACTCTGATTCTGCTGGGAACAGTAGTACACCGCTCGCTCAGCCAGACTATATACCATTGTTTACTGACACTCTGTGTACACCGCTCAGCCAGACTATATACCATTGTTTACTGCCACTCTGATTCTGCTGGGAACAGTAGTACACCGCTCGCTCAGCCAGACTATATAGCATTGTGTTTACTGCCACTCTGTGTACACCGCTCAGCCACACTATATAGCATTGCGTACTCTGCCAGTCAGTGTGTATATTGCTGGGATCAGTAATACTCCACTCACCGTCAACCACTATATGAGCTCAACATGAGTTCCCCAGAGACCTCCGCTGTGAGCAGCACTCCCAACAACAGCAACAGCCAACGCCCCACGCAAGCTATAACATCCACCCCAGCAGCCAGTGGTCAGCAGCAGCCCTCCCCGGAGGAGAACGTTGTGTCCATCAGTCCGTCGCCAGAGCGATTAATGAGGGCTGCCATTGAGGAGATGATGGGGCCTGATGTGGAGGAGGAGGTCTGGCTCAGGCCAGCATCCCAAGTTAATGTTGAGGACGATGAGGGGTCTGTGTCTGGGGATGTTGGGGTGGCAGAGGTGGTGGGTGGGTCAGACTCAGGAGAAGAGTTGTATGATGAGGATGATGATCGGGACCATCTGTATGTGCCTCAGAGTCCGACCCCGGAAAACATGTTGTATCGTGTGTTTAGGTACTAAAATCTGCGTTCCCTCCCAGTAGTGTTGGGCGAACAGTGTTTGCCACTGTTCGGGTTCTGCAGAACATCACCCTGTTCGGGGTGACTATATAGCAGACTATATAGCATTGTGTTTAATGCCACTCTGTGTACACGGCTCAGCCACACTATATAGCATTGTGTTTACTTCCACTCTGTGTCTGCTGGGAACAGTAGTACACCGCTCACCCGCCACTGTATAGCATTGTGCTCTGTGTCACTGCTGACAATAGTGGTACACCGCTCACCCACCACTGTATAGCATTTCTGTACTGCCACTGTACTGCTGCCAGTCAGCGTGTACTTTAAGGATAAGTGAAATGAGGAAGAAATCCGGTGAAAGAGGGAGGGGCAAGGGAAGAGGTGTTTCCCCTGACGGTTCACGTACAGGCCACAGGGGAGCACCCAAGAAAACCCACTCAATACTGCCCATGTTGTCCAGGACAACAACCCTCACAGATCCAAAAGAACAGGACCAGATAATTACTTGGATGACCTCTCAAGCGTCCAGCAGTGGGTTAAGCAGCACCAGCACATCACGCACGAGGTCCGAGTCCTCAGCCAGTTAAAGTCTGGGCTTTCTTTGAAGACTGCACTGAGGATGTTACCATGGCGATTTGCAAGGTGTGCAAGACCCGCCTGAGCAGGGGGAAAAGTATTAACAACCTCTCCACCACCAGCATGAGCCGCCACATTCTATCCAAACATCCCACTCTGTGGGCAAACGCGGCAGGACAGGGTACCACCAGCAACACTGCCTCCCTTGGGTTCACCAGACTCACCACCAGACCCGCCTCAGCAGCAGCAGTAGCCCAGCCATTGCGTGGTTCACAACATTCACAAACATCAGACGATGCTGACACTGTCACTTTCCGGACTAGTGCTCTTGAGGTCTCCCAGTGTTCATCAAACACAACAACCAACAGCCCTTCGGTGTGCAGCGCTACGGTTGAGTTGTCTGTCTCTGAGATGTTTGAGCACAAGAGGAAATTGCCAGCAAATGACCCCCGGGCCGTGGCAGTAACAGCCAGCCAGCATAGCCAAGCTTCTGGCCTGCGAAATGCTGCCATATCGAGTGGTGGAGACAAACAGCTTCAAGGGCATGATGTCAGTGGCCATCCCACGTTACGTTGTTCCCAGCCGCTACCACTTTGCGCGCTCTGCAGTGCCTGAGTTGCATGAGCACGTGGTCAGCTAAATAACCCGAAGCTTGAAGAATGCCGTTGCCTGCAAGGTTCACCTCACCACTGACACCTGGACGAGTGCGTTCGGCCAGGGTCGATACATCTCCCTTACCGCGCACTGGGTGAACCTTGTGGAGCCTGGCAGCGATTCCTCACCTGCTACGGCGCGGGTGTTGCCCACGCCGCAAACAGCTGGATAACAACAGCAGCACCTACCTCTCTGACTCCTTCTCCTCCAACGCATCTCAAAGCTGTACCTCATCCGGAAATGCTAACCCAGCACCAGCAGCAGTAGGATCGTGGAAGCAGTGCAGCACAGCTGTTGGCATGCGTCAGCAAGCGTTGCTGAAGCTGATCTGCCTTGGGGATAAGCAGCACACAGGGGAGGAAATTTGGAGGGGAATAAAGGAACAGACGGATTTGTGGCTGGCACCGCTGGACCTGAAACCGGGCATGAAGCTAGACACCTGGCACGAACTGGCAATGTACGCAATAGAGGTGCTGGCTTGCCCGGCAGCCAGCGTTATGTCGGAACGCTGTTTCAGTGCTGCCGGAGGCATCATCACAGATCGGCGTATCCGCCTCTCCACAGAAAATGCAGACCGTCTGACTCAAATTAAAATGAATCAATCCTGGATTGGAAACGACTACGCAACACTCCTGGACCCCAACCAAGTAACATGACCGATGAACATCTGGGATGGTTTAGCGTTTCCGGTCCCTGTTTATTGAACCTCTCATCTGTATTACATTTATGACTGCATGGCGGCAAAAAGCATTGCTGCTATATCCGCACGCTTTTTGTCCTCATGCAAGGCCTGGGTTGTTGTGTCTCACAAAGCGTGGCCTTCTCCTCCT
The DNA here is from genome assembly GCF_040937935.1 of Hyperolius riggenbachi. Taxonomy (NCBI): domain Eukaryota; kingdom Metazoa; phylum Chordata; class Amphibia; order Anura; family Hyperoliidae; genus Hyperolius; species Hyperolius riggenbachi. The sequence continues at coordinate 196,657,679 of NC_090648.1, read as the reverse complement.
GCGCCTCCTCCTGTTCCATCACGTGTGCTGCTGCTGCTGCTGCTGCTGCTGGGTTACCGTTGCCGCGTGGTCCCTGTTTATGGAACCTCTTATCTTTATTACATTTATGACTACATGGCGGTACAAAGCATGCTATCCGCACGCTTTTTGTCCTCATGCAAGGCCTGGGTTGTTGTGTCTCACAAAGCGTGGCCTTCTCCTCCTGCGCCTCCTCCTGTTCCATCACGTGTGCTGCTGCTGCTGCTGCTGCTGGGTTAGCGTTGCCGCGTGGTCCCTGTTTATTGAACCTCTTATCTTTATTACATTTATGACTACATGGCGGTACAAAGCATGCTATCCGCACGCTTTTTGTCCTCATGCAAGGCCTGGGTTGTTGTGTCTCACAAAGCGTGGCCTTCTCCTCCTGCGCCTCCTCCTGTTCCATCACGTGTGCTGCTGCTGCTGCTGCTGCTGCTGGGTTACCGTTGCCGGTCCCTGTTTATGGAACCTCTTATCTTTATTACATTTATGACTACATGGCGGTACAAAGCATGCTATCCGCACGCTTTTTGTCCTCATGCAAGGCCTGGGTTGTTGTGTCTCACAAAGCGTGGCCTTCTCCTCCTGCGCCTCCTCCTGTTCCATCACGTGTGCTGCTGCTGCTGCTGCTGCTGGGTTAGCGTTGCCGCGTGGTCCCTGTTTATTGAACCTCTTATCTTTATTACATTTATGACTACATGGCGGTACAAAGCATGCTCTCCGCACGCTTTTTGTCCTCATGCAAGGCCTGGGTTGTTGTGTCTCACAAAGCGTGGCCTTCTCCTCCTGCGCCTCCTCCTGTTCCATCACGTGTGCTGCTGCTGGGTTAGCGTTGCCGCGTGGTCCCTGTTTATTGAACCACTTATCTTTATTACATTTATGACTGCATGGTGGTACAAAGCATGCTATCCGCACGCTTCTTGTCCTCATGCAAGGCCTGGGTTGTTGTGTCTCAAAGCGTGGCCTTCTCCTCCTGCGCCACCCTCCTCCTGTTCCATCACGTGTGCTGCTGCTGGGTTAGCATTACCGGTCCCTTTTCCTGGAACCTCTTATATGTATTACATTTATGACTGCATGCCGACAAAAAGCATGTTACCTGTGCAAAGAAAACAGACATTTCCCGCATTTAAAAGACAGTTTTCCCTTTGAAACTTTAAAATCGATTTTCTCAAAAACTATAAGCTCTTTTTGCTAAATTTTTTTTTCCTCTTGTACCCACTCCCAAGGTGCACATACCCTGTAAATTTGGGGTATGTAGCATGTAAGGAGGCTTTACAAAGCACAAAAGTTCGGGTCCCCATTGACTTCCATTATGTTCGGAGTTCGGGTCGAACACCCGAACATCGCGGACATGTTCGGCCTGTTCGGCCCGAACCCGAACATCTAGATGTTCGCCCAACACTAGTTTAGATGCGTGCTGAGACTTAGATAAAGGCTGCGGCTCTGTGTAGGCTACAAACAAGCGAGCAAAAACATTTTACAATTCTATTCAAGTAACTAACAAATTACCACTTTACATTAGAACACTCCAGTTCTGTTGTGTCAATTTTGGCTGGCATTATGAAGTGCTGCTGTACCACACATAGTGAGGTCAATAAAAATGTGATAATGGAAATTGCTTGCTCCATCTTAAAAAAATACATTATGCCTAAAGATCTGGAAACTGTTGAATATCACAGCAATCTGAAAGTGCCAACTGATTTTATGTCTGAATAATAGTTTTTAGAATTGTCACTTCATTTATATTAAACTGATATTAAACAGATTCTGGATAGGTACTGATACCGCTTATGGTTGACCTGACATGGTCCATATCCTATTTTGTACTTTTAAATGATTGTATAGTATTTTTTTCATTTATGTTTTATTTTATAAGGTATAGTACTAAGGGAACAAGTTTGGGAGAAGGATTAAATAAAATAAATGAGATTAGAAAAAAATGCATTTTTTCCCCTAACGGCTCTCCCCATAAAAACTTACTCCAAGCAAACTGTCACTCTCCTGGTAGCCTAGTTGTTCATAACCCAGCCATGTTTACCGGGCCACAGCCCTTCTATAAAGCAACATTACAGGGAGTGTGACCGATGCTCTCTCCCAGAATCCTCTCGTTTGACTGGATCCTGGAAGGTGAGTGGCTCTTGTAGCCCCACCGCTCTCACTGGCAACAAGGTAAGGGGGGTGAGTGGCAGCATAGCATTGCCTCGTCTCATAAGAAAAGCAGAATGGCTGAGCTGTGGCTTGAATAGAGCTACAGCGAACATGGGAATTGCTGAGACTGGGCAGGGAGATGTGTGATGAAAGGATGTGGTATTGGCTGTGTGTTTTGTGTTGCAGGTGATGTGTGAAGGTAGCCTACCTTCCAGAAGATGCTGTTTGGAAGCAGAGGTTGGAGTGTGAGCCAATCAGCTGCGACCTAAAGATGATTGGAGGTTGTGCTTTCCCTCCAGAGAAGATGAACCAATCAGCTGCTTGTTTGGGATAAATAAAACTGTTCCTGTCAGAAAGCTGATTGACACTTGAGACAGAGCAGAGCACCTTTCCCCCCACCCTTCCCTTCTTTTACACTTGATTTTGTCACAGTATTTACTCATTGGTAGAGATGTTGCGAACTTCTGTAAATGTTCGAGCATGCGAACCTGGCAAACCGCCATAGACTTCAATGGGCAGGTGAATTTTAAAACCTACAAAGATTGTTTCTGGCCACAAAAGTGATGGATAAGTTGTTTCAAGGGATCTAACACCTGGACTGTGGCATGCTGTAGGGGGATCCATGCCAAAAGTCCCACCAAAAATTATGAAGTTGATGCAAAGTCAGGTTTTAATACCCAAAGGGCAGAAATCACATTACATTATATTAATGAGGCAACAACGATAGCAATAGTGTGCACACAGCTCTGGGCTGTGGAATGTCACACACAGAGAAATGCAATAGTACTATGAGAACACAGTGATATAATAATGCACTGGAGTGGTACTGTGCCTGCAACTTAATGTAGCAACAGCAGTAGTGTGCACACAGCTCTGGGTGTCAGTGGGCTGTGGAGTGTCACACACAAAAAAAGCCACAGGAGACCGATGAACTATTTGGGGTGCTTTCACAGCAAGTGAGAAACAAGAACACAGGCCTAGCTAATGCTTTCACTACCTATCTGCAGCAAGTCTGACCCTGCTCTCACTAACAGTCAGCAGCCAGCAGAGAATGAACCCAATATGGCCATCCCAACTGCTTTTTAATAGGGGATGGGGGGTCCAGGAGGGGGTGTTAGCTGATTGGCTGCGATGTGTCCGCCGACTGTGAAGTAAAGGGTAAAAGTTTGGCTCCATGTTGATGTATAGGGGGCGGGTCGCAAGACACAGGCAGCTTCCTCTGGGCAGGGGATGCCCAGAGGAATCCGCCTGTGTCTTGCAGCAAATCGCAACGGCCTTTAGGAGCGCACTTTGCCCCTCACGCTTCCTCCTTCCAACTTGTAGGTAAGCCTAGGGCCGGCCTTAGGTTTTACAGCGCCCTGAGCGAAACCTGACTTTTGTGCTCCCCCCCCCCCTTTCCATCCTCTTCCCACATGCATATACACACACGCACGCACGTATACACACACACAAGCCCATTTGCAATTCCCCTTTTCTCCTGAGATATATCCTAGGACAGTGGTTCCCAACCTTTTTGATGTTGTGACACATAACGCCAAACGTTCAGATCTCCGTGACATGTCACATATGTATAATAGAAAAAAATACTATTAACCACAAATGGATAGAAAAAATGCATTATCCTGAATACACTTAAAATTGAAGGCTAGAACCTTTCAGCAATATTAATAAAAACAATCAGTGGGACAGTCACCCCCCCCCCCCCCCCCACCCATTTAGAATGATAGCACAGCACTGACAATTTGCACCATGCGTTATAACCGCTGTGCCCCCCCCCTAAAACGCCCTCAGACTCAGTATAGGTAGGTAGCCAGGTATAGGTGCCCCCACTATAGGATCTCATGTGTAGGTGCCCTCAATATAGGTTGCCAAGCATAGGTGCCTCCAGTATAGGAAGTCAGTTGAAGGTCTCAGGTAGTCAGGTGTTGGAGCCCTCAGTAAAGGTAGCCAGCTATAGGTACCCTCAGTATAGGAAATCGGGTGTAAGTGCCCTCAGTATAGGCGCCCCCTTGTAAGCTGGCGCCCTGAGCGACCACTGGGGTCACTCATATCAAAGGCCGGCTATGGGCCTGACGTAAGCCCGGAGGTCTACCTCACCGCGGTGCAAGTGTCCAGTATATTGTACTTTGCATGCAAAATATAGTGGAAGCCAAAGTTCCTCCATAGTATAATAAATGTAGCATTTGTTTTGGACACAGGGCATGCATTTTCAGCCTAATAGAGGTAGTGCATGCCTGAGCGATTAACCAGTCAATTGCAGCATGTTTTTAGGGATGCGCACCCCCCCCCCCCCCCCCCTTCCCTTTTCATAATTTTGCTAGTATGTAACTACCAGGTTAGCTGCACCCAGCCCGTATTCCTGAGTTTCCCGTTTGCATGGTAAGTATTAGTAGTTATGATTTGCATCTGAATTGAATGCAAAGAGTGCAGATAGCTTATTAGAGGTGCTGCACATGTGAGCTGTTGGTCATTTCAGATGCAGCCTTTGTGGTATGCGCTGGTCCTCTCCTTGCTGTCCATTAAAATGTAAGCCTGATATTCACCCTCCTTCCTGCATCACCTCTTTCACCCTTTCCTACTTGCTACACTTGTTTCTTCTGCCTCTCGGCGATATTCACTTCTTGGTCCTGTGGCCTCCTCCTCATCAGTCACTTTCACTATTTGCATTATGCACTTTGGATATATCCATACCTATTTTCATCTTGTACTAAAATTACCTATAGTAGTGTGTTAATTAATATACTTGTATACATATGTATACTGTATGTATATTTATTAACTTTTTTCACCATTTTGGATCATAGACTGTTTTTTGGCATATAGGGCCTTGTATTATATAATCCAGTACCATTGATTATTTGCTATTTGATTGACAATGGATATATTGGTCATATTTATTGCGCATACTCCTTTACACTGTGTTTTTAATTGATTTTATTGTGCTTTTTGTAGCTAATAAAGATCATTTTTTGAATGTATTGCTTTAGTGGTGTAGTTTCTATTGAACATTCTTTTGGCTTTTGTTTCTTACAATTGGGTTTGGGCGGTCCTGGGGCTGCCACTGCGTTCACGCCAATTGGCATGGAGAGGTCAGCAGCAAGAGGTTAATTGTCCGAAGTCTTAATAATATATTTCACACAATGGAGTCCATTCACTAAACTTTGCTTTAATTATTTATTTTTCTCCTAATTACAGGACCATTATTGCGAAAATTATTTTTTTTAAATACATGTAAACACATACAATTAAGAAGTACTCTTCTTCCAGAGAAAAATGCGCCGTAAATTACTTTTCTCTTATGTTTCTGTCACTCACAGTAGGTAGTAGAAACCTGACAGAACCAACAAGTTTTGGACTAGCCCATCTCCTTATAGGGGATTCTCAGCGTTTTGTTTAGTTTCAAAAGCACTTAGTGAATGGCAATTGCTCTGTGCAACTGCCAAAAAAAGTGTGCAGCGAGCAGGTAGGCTGGCCAGCATCAGTGTATAAATCCTTTTCAGGGAATGTATTTATAAAAAATAAAAGCTTTGCTTTAAAGCGGAATATAACCCAGCATTTCATCTTTGCTCTAAAACATTATTTACAGCATATTATATGCAACCAGCATTTTTGTTTTACTAGACCAGCATTCAAAGGGTTACACACACAGCTTGAAAGTTCAGTGCAGTGAAATGTAGACGCATCCAAAGTTGTAGGTTATGTTATCTTGTGTTTACTTGTAAATGTATCAAGTGAGGAATGTGACACATTCTCTGACTGTGGAGAAGCAGCTCCACACAGACAGAGAGTCAAAGCATGTCTGCCTTCAATACATAATGAATAAAACCAGTTATTAATAAAATGCAAAGCCAGCTCACAAAGCAAAACAGTGTACTTTTGTGAACCTATAATTTCTAAATGAATAATAATACTTATGCACAAATGCCAATATGATAACCGTATGGCATATAAAAAGTAGGAAAACATGGTTTTATTGAATATTATGCCAGGGTTTTGAACCGCTTTAAGAGATGGACTAGTTGAAAACCTGTTGGTTCTGTCAGATTTATGCTCCCTACTGTAAGTGACAGCAACATAGAAAAAAGTAATTTATTGCGCTGGAAGAAACATCCTTCTTATTTGTATATTAGTAGCAGTAGGGTATTGTACCGTGTTAGCCATCAGTAAATGCAAGAAGTTTTAAATCAGGATGATACCATTTATTGGCTAACTGCAAATGAATAAGAATAAACAAGCTTTCGGCCTTGCAGCCTTCGTCAGGTTTACATCCTGTTAGTTTGCAAGCTGGTGGTACAGACAGCTTATATACATGCAACATCAAAAGGGAAAACAGATTTTTTTTCAAGCATAAATACGTCGTTAAGATGCCTTAAAGAGACTCCGTAACAAAAATTGCATCCTGTTTTTTATCATCCTACAAGTTCCAAAAGCTATTCTAATGTGTTCTGGCTTACTGCAGCACTTTGTACTATGACAGTCTCTGTAATAAATCAACTTATCTCTCTCTTGTCAGACTTGTCAGCCTGTGTCTGGAAGGCTGCCAAGTTCTTAAGTGTTGTGGTTCTGCTATGAACTCCCCCTTTCAGGCCCCTCTCTGCACACTGCCTGTGTGTTATTTAGATTAGAGCAGCTTCTCTCTTCTCTCTTATCTTTTACAAGCTGGATAAATCGTCCTTTGAGCTGGCTGGGCTTTCACATACTGAGGAAATACAGGCAAGGGCAAAGCTGTTTGCAGGAAGAAAAGAACAGCCTGAAACTTCAGTGGAAGATAGCTGCAGGGGAAAGAAACACACAAATGATCTCTTGAGATTCAAAAGGAAGGCTGTATACAGCCTGATTGTGTATGGATGTATTTTCTATGTGTGGACATACTGTACATCAACCTACTTCCTGTTTTGGTGGCCATTTTGTTTGTTTATAAACAAACTTTTTAAAACTGTTTTTAACCACTTTTAATGCGGCGGGTGCGGCGAAATTGTGACAGAGGGTAATAGGAGATGTCCCCTAACGCACTGGTATGTTTACTTTTGTGCGATTTTAACAATACAGATTCTCTTTAATACAAACAGACCATCTAAATGGGGTAAGATAAGGATCCTTGTTTACTTCATTGCTCACAGACCTGGTATTAGGATTGACCCAGAGGTATCGTAAATTCTTAGTTCACAAGTTCAGCTAAAGTGGCTGAGACAGTTCATATATCATCAATCTCATACCAATATAGAAAGTTGTTGTCCTTATTCAAACCCTTCTGCACAGCTTTGAACCAATTTATAAATTTTGTTTCTGCTATTAATCGGTCATTTGACGTTTTGAAGCCGCCCTTCAGGGCAGTGACACGAAGATCATCCATGATGTGTCTATGTTTACTTGTATTTTGAAATTTTACAATTTTTCGTGATAGTTGTCCTTTAAAGAGACTCTGTAACAAAATTTTCAGCCTTATTTGTTCTATCCTATAAGTTCCTATACCTGTTCTAATGTGGTCTGGCTTACTGCAGCCTTTTCTAGTTGCACTGTGTCTGTATTCTAGCTAATCTTCTTTCCTTTGTCGAGCCTTGTCAGCCCAGAGAGGAATGTGCTGTGATAGGGAGAAGTTATGCACACCTCCCCCACGCCCCCTGCAGTCTCTGAGTGTGCTTTGTTTATTAGTCACTGCCAGCATCTCTGCTCACAGCCAGCCTGTCTGTGATCTTGTGAACAGCTGTGAGTGCAGAAAGATCAGTTCAAAGCCCACACAAGCAACCAAGGCAACAACTGGGAGAAATATTACAGCAGTGAAGTCACGTTTGAGAGGAGCCTCTGCAAACAGGCACCTGTTCTGATGATGTATTTCTTGTTTGGCGGCCATCTTCATTGTTTACAAAAACAATGAATAAAACAGTGATTTTATCACCAATAAAGCAGCAGGAGCAGCGAAAATGTCACAGAGGGGGCTAGGAGGAGACTACAAACAGGCCGGTACATTTATTTATGTAAGATTTTCACAGTACAGATTCTCTTTAATAAAAATAACCTTTCAGCACATTTGGAAGAAAAAAAAATTACTCAAAGTAGGTTGCTGCTGATTAACCCCGTTTCAATATTCCTTTTCTTACCTTAGTTATATATACCGTATATACTCGCAAGCAAGCCGAATTTTTGACCCCCCAAAAGTGGGCCAAAAGTTGGGGGGTCGGCTTGCTTGCAAGTCATGGGTGGGTGGGTGTGTAGGTGCTGTCCCTCCCCGCTCCCCCCGCGGCCGCCGCCGCTGCTATTACCTTAGGCGGCGCTGCTTCCACTATCCCCGTCCTCCTCTGGTAACTAATTCACAGCAGCGCGCCCCTCGCTGCTGTAATGACGGAGGAAACCATAGAGAGCGGCCGTTACTATGGGAACCGCTCTCTATGGTTTCCTGCGTCATCACAGCAGCGAGGGGCGCGCTGCTGTGAATTAAATAGTTACCGGAGGAGGACGGGGATAGTGGAAGCGGCGCCGCCTAAGGTAATAGCAGCGGCACCTGCGGGGGGAGCGGGGAGGGACAGCACCTACACACCCACCCACCCACCCACCCATACTGGGGCACTATGCTAGCTATATGGGGCACTATGCTAGCTATATGGGGCACTATACAAGCTATACTGGGGCACTATACAAGCTATACTGGGGCACTATACTAGCTATAATGGGGCACTATACTAGCTATAATGGGGCACTATACTAGCTGCTATAATGGGGCACTATACTAGCTATAATGGGGCACTATACTAGCTATACTGAGCACTATACTAGCTATACTGAGCACTATACTAGCTAAACTGGGGCACTTCACTAGCTATACTGAGCACTATACTAGCTATACTGAGCACTATACTGGCTATACTGAGCACTATACTGGCTATACTGAGCACTATACTGGCTATACTGAGCACTATACTAGCTAAACTGGGGCACTTCACTAGCTATACTGAGCACTATACTAGCTATACTGAGCACTATACTAGCTATACTGAGCACTATACTGAGCACTATACTAGCTATACTGAGCACTATACTAGCTATACTGGGGCATTTTACTAGCTATACTGAGCACTACCTACCTATATTGGGCACTATACTAGCTATACTGGGCACTATACTAGCTATACTGAGGCACTACCTCCCCATACTGGGCACTATACTAGCTATACTGGGACATACTGGGGGGATCACGCGGCCAGCGTTTCCTACCCCCGGCTTATATGAGGGTCAATCATTTTTTCCTGTTTTTTAGGGTAAAAGTGGGGGGGTCGGCTTACATGCGGGTCGGCTTGCTTGCGAGTATATACGTATATATTTTTTCCTCTTTGGGAGTTAAAAATGTAACATAGATAAGGCGAAAAAGCTTTGTGAATCATCCTCCTTATGCTTAAAAATCACAAGTCTGAAATAAAACGTCATAGAATCAGACGTATGGCTGTGCTTTGTTTTGCTGTTGAAATTGTTGCTGCAATTGAGCGTTTATGATAAATAGTGTAAGCAATACTTATTACTCTTTTTTTTACCACATTGTAGAATTTTACTTTTAGTTCCATTTTCATTCTACACAATAATGAAACAAAGTTAGCATTAGTAAGCTGAAGAAAGCAATATCAGTCTGGGTTAGACTTAACTCACACAATTTATTTCATGCTCTGGATTCACAGCAGGTATATGATGACCGGTCATGTTAGTTGTAACAATTTCTGCCAGCTCTGTGATTCCAGTGCACAATAACCACCATCATATGCCAACCATAGCCACTCATCAGTTGCTTATTATACATCGCCTGCTGGGGTATGCTCACTGTGGAGATCTGTCTTGTGATTTGTATGTGCTTCTTGTTGACTACACAACACAACACATATACGCTGTTGGGGGACACCAACTGGATTTGCCTTATATACAGCCAGTATTGTGGTTTAAAGGGCACTCTGATTCAGATTTAAGGTGGCCATACACTGATAGATTTGCAGTAGATTCCACCATCAGATAGATTTCTGTCAGATGCCTGTTAGGTCGAATCTGTCAGGAATCTATCTGATGTGTGCCACATACTTGAAACCGATTTCCAATAGATTACAGGAGGAAATCTATTGAAAATCTATTAAAAATCGATCTAAAGGCATTACTGCACCATTAGATCCAACGCAACTCTATGGGCCATCGATCTGCTCTAGATCTTCCATCCTGTCAGATAGATCAAATCGATCAAAATCAATTCGAAATCGGCCGCAAATCTATCGATCGGCCAATCGATTGGCAATCTATTTCCATGCAATTGATCGATTTGATCGTATCGATCGGTCGATCGAAGGCTGAAATCAACCAGTGTATGGGCCCCTTTAAAATCAAAATTCTAAAATTAAAAGTGGCTAACCATGTTCCCAAGCCCAGGAATGGAAGCGACATAAATCTATTACTTAGGAAAAGAAAATGTTTTGCTTTAATAATATGGGCTTGAACTATGATTACAGTTACATTTATCTGTGTAAATGGATATTAGATCATTTGTGCAATATGTTTATTTACAGATATGGATCTCTATGTTTCTTTTGGCACTTTGGAAAATTCCTGTGTGATGACGGACCTTAGTAACCATGTTGCAATTTGCAGATATGAGGCTTTGCTATTTGTTCAAACTAATATGCTTAGATAATTATTATTTAGTATGTATATAGCGTCAACATATTCTGCAGTGCTGTACAGAGTATATTGTCTTGTCACTTAAAGAGGAACTTTAGCCAAGGATTGAACTTAATTCCAGTTAGTAGCTGATACCGACTTTCCCATGAAATATCTTTGCCTTTTCTCAAATAGATCATAGGTCTGTATGGCTGATATTGTGGTGAAACCCCTCCCACAGTGTGATGTCATGACCTAGGTCCTGACAGTTTGCTTTCTGGGAACTATTGTGGGAAATAACAACTTTTTCCAACTGCCAAGCAGCCAACATCTCCCACTGTGCATAGAACTCTCAGTAGCGAACATTCCATACAGATCACCTGGAAGGACTAAAGATGTCACCACCAGTGATACATTTCAGAATGTAAATTAGAGAGAGGAAAGATTTTACATTGGGCAAAAACTGGCAAAATAATCTATAAATGAATATTGTAAACAATAGGACATTTCATTCATTATGTTATTTTCACACCAGTTCCTCTTAACTCTCCCTCAGAGGGGCGCACAACCCAGTCTCTACCATAGCCATGCCTGTGTATGTATCCTGTAGTAAATGTATCGTAGTTTAGTGCCAATTTAGGAGGAAGTCAACCAACTCATCTGTATGTTTTTGTTATGTGGGAGGAAACGGGAGTATTTGGAGGAAACTCACGCAGACAGGGGAAGAACATACAAACTCCATGCAGATAGTGTCCTGACAGGGATTCGAACCAGGGACCCAGCACTGCAAGGGGAGAGTGCTAAGCACTATGCCACTGTGCTGCCCAGATACAAATAATGTCACTGCCAATCATGTGATAATTTAAATATGATGTTTTTCTTTTGCATAGAATGGAGTCTTTTTAAGATCCTCATCCTCTATATGTTTCAAGTGTTTTCCTAACATTTAAATTAACTACTTAATGCACCAGGTGCAGTATAATTACACCCTGGGAAACTTAATTTGAAGTCCCAGGGATGCAAAAGTTAGTCAATGTGAGCGGGCGGCCGCGTGCGCTACCATTACCGCCGGTTAGCGGACACATGAATGAATGAGAACGCAGTTCCCATCCATTAATCTAAGTCCCCGATTCAATGAACGCTGGTGTCTATGAGACACCTGCATTCATTGTATCTTCCTGTTGTTACTGTGCCACTCATTACTTCCGATTCACATCCTTACGTACATGAATCAGAAATAATGACTGAGGACATCTTGTGGCCAAATAGTAAAACTACATCAAAACACATTTTATTCAATAAAAATACCTACATTTACATCTAAAATTAACTATTTCCCTCCCACACTCCCCCATAGTACCCAAACATATACAGTATATATAATTACATTAAAAAAATACATAAATAGTTGCCTTAGGGACTGAACTTTTTTTAATAGGTATGTGAAGAGGGTATATCCAGTTGCGTTTGGTCCTGTATTAGTCATGGAGAGAATCCGAAGACATAACAACAAAAGTTGTTTAGGTGATACCTTTAATGACTAACTGTACAAGATTCCTTTGCAAGCTTTCGAAACTTTAAGTTTCTTCTTCAGGCATGTTTCAGAGCTGGATCAGGTATGGTTCTGATCCAGCTCTGAAACACGCCTGAAGAAGAAACTTAAAGTTTTGAAAGCTTGCAAGGGAATCTTGTACAGTTAGTTATTAAAGGTATCACCTAAACAACTTTTGTTGTTATGTCTTAAGAGGGTATATAACTGTGATTTTTTAATTTGTGGGCTTATTATTTGTGATGGACGCAAAACTGAAAAAATGCACCTTTATTTTCAGATAAAATATTAGCGCCATACATTGTACTAGGGAAATATTTCAAATGTTGCAATAACCGGGACAAATGAGCAAATAAAATGTGTGGGTTTCATCCACAGTAGGACATTTTATTTTAACACTATAATGGCCGAAAACTGAGAAATAATGAATTTTTCAATTTTTTTCTTATTTTTCCTAATAAAATGTGTTTAGAATAAAATAATTCTTAGCATAATGTACCTCTCAAAGAAAGCCTAATTGGTGGCGAAAAAAACAAGATATAGATCAAGTTGTTGTGATTAAGTTATTGGACAAAGAATGGGAGGGTCGCTGACAGGTAAAAATTACTCTGGTCCTAAAGGGGTAAAAACCCTCAATGGTCAAGTGGTTAAACTTGTTCACAATTTTGTGATGCATTGTATGTGGTATATGTATGAACGTTTTACTTATTGCCTTAAAAAGATTGTTCTCAGTTTGTCCTTAACCACTTGAGCCTATCTGGACGAATATGTTTGTCCAGACAGGCTGTGCTTCTGCAGCTGCCTGAGACGCGCTCCCGCGCGCACTCCCGCCGCCTGCCGTTAGCCCACAGATCAATGAATGGAAATATAATCCCCATTCATCAATCTAAAGGTAGCCACACACGATACAATAAAATAATCCGATTTTACGGCAATTCGATAAAATTGATCTGATCTTCCGAAAGAATCGAACGCTTTTTTTTCTTTCGACTGAAAAATCCGATCGGATTTCCTGTTTTCTTCGATTTTTATCGATCCGGAATGCAAGATATTTTTCTTCAATCTTTCTAAAAATTGTATGGTGTGTGTTAGATTGTCAATGTATTAACCACTTCACAACTGAAGGGGTTTTACCCCTTCAGCATCCAAGCAATTTTCACCTTTCAGCGCTCCTTACATTAATTCGCCTATAACTTTATCATTACTTATCACAATGAAATGAACTATATCTTGTTTCTTTCGCAATCAATTAGGCTTTCTTTAGGTGGGACATTATGCCAAGAATTATTTTATTCTAAATGTGTTTTAATGGGAAAATAGGAAAACATTTGGGAAAAAAATCATCATTTTTCAGTTTTCGGACATTATAGTTTTAAAATAATGCATGCTACTGTAATTAAAATCCATGTAACTTATTTGCCCATTTGTCCCGGTTATTACACCATTTAAATTATGTCCCTATCACAATGTTTGGTGCCAATATTTTATTTGCAAATAAAGGTGCATTTTTTTCAGTTTTGCGTCCATCCCTAATTACAAGCCCATAATTTATAAAGTAACAGTGTTATACAATCTTGATATAAATATTTAAAGAGTTCAGTCCCTAAGGTAACTATTTATGTTTTTTTTATTGTAATTTTTTTTAATTTATTTTTTTATTACAAAAAAAAAATGGTAACAGTTGGGGAGTGTGGGAGTTAATGAGTTAATTTATATTGTAAAATAATGTATTTCTATGTGAAAAATGTTTTGGGTGTAGTTTTACTTTTTTGGCCACAAGATGGACACAGTACATTTTTGTGAATGTGTCCTGTAAGCGTCGGAAGTACGCTTACAGGATGTTCAGGGAGGCTGGGAAACTTTTTTTTTTCACAATGATCGCACTGCTTCTCATAGAAGCAGCCGATCATTGCTGGGGGGCAGAGATCAGCAAACGGGAATGTTTTTTCCCGTACATTGATCTCCGGGCGAACGGCCGGCAGCGTGCACGCGCGCGGGAGCATGCACACTAGCGAGAGGGAGTGCGGACAGCAGCGGTAGCGGCGGGGGGGGGTGCGTTTATCTACGCTCCGGGCGGGGAACTGAAGTCCAAAGGAGCGTAGATATGCTGTACCCGGGTGGCGAAGTGGTTAATGTACACACCCTACTTAGCAATTTAGTCAGAGTTTCCAATCATTTTTATCATAATTGGAGAAAAAGTTAACATAAGTGTGTGGTACATTGGTCATATTTTTTAAATGTTACAATCAGTCAGAAAAATTTATTGCAATTCTTAAATTGAACACATATTTAAAAAAATTGTATGGTGTGTGGCCACCTTAAGTCCCCCGCAGAATAAACGACGGCCTCTTATCAGAGGTCGCAGTCTTTCTGCATAAAAAAAGTTTCCCTTCTTCTCTCTAGTTCCTGGAAGCGAGATCGATCACTTCCAATACTTTTTGACTGTGGCCAGCTTGTGGCCAAATAGTAAAACTACACCCACATCCATTTTTTATTAAATAAAAACATTATTTTACATTTAAAATTAGCTGTTTACCTCCCACACCAAAAATTACCCAAATACAATTTTCAACAAAAAAAATTACAATAGAAAAAAAACAACAACATAAATAGTTACCTAAGGGTCTGAACTTTTTAAATATGCAGGTCAAAGGAGCATATTAATATATATATTTTTTTAAATTATAAGCTTGTAAATAGTGATGGATGCAAATTGAAAAAATGCACCTTTATTTCCAAATAAAATATCGGCACCATACATTGTGATAGGGACATAATTTAAATGGTGTAATAAGTGGGACAAATGGGCAAATAAAATACATAGGTTTTAATTATGGTAGCATGTATTAATTTCAAAGTATAATGGCCAAAAACTGAGAAATAATGATTTTTTTATATTTCTTTCTTAATCTTCCTGTTAAAATGGATTTAGAATAGAATAATTCTTAGCAAAATGTACCACCCAAAGAAAGCCTAAATGGTGGTGGAAAAAACAAGATATAGATCATTTCAGTGTGATAAGTAGTGATAAAGTAATTGGCAAATTAATAGGAGGTGAAAGTTGCTTGGATGCATAAAGTTAACAACACTGTAGGCTGAAGTGCTTAATAATCTGCTTCAGCTATACTCAACTGGCATCCAGCTGGAAGTAAGCACATATTTAGGTTTGGTTCACAAATTTTTTTTCTCCATTTTTCCGGATCGCAACACATCGCAAAAACAAACAGTCAAGCAAAGGATCCTATGTTATTCATAGGATCAAGTCACACTTTTCAATCCGCAATGCAAAAATCTGACCTGTGCGATACAAAAATCCGACCAGCACAATGGATGGATAGATGCGTTTACCACAGCAGTGAATGCGTTTACCACAGAAGTTTGTCCCAGATCACAATGCACCATCTGCTCAAGTTAGCCATTGGCCGTTAGTCGTTGGAAATTTGGTTTTTAGTCTCCATTTTATTGGTTTTAATGAGTTGCATTTTGCTTAAAGCTAAGTTCACACTATGAGCATTGCGTAATGTCCGTGCTGCAGTGGAGGCATAGTGCAAAGCACACTCTGCACATTATAACACGTACATATGTATTTGTAGCATATAGAACCAATATGGTAATCTGCACGTTAACACATTTGTTATCTAGAAATGTACTGTAGAAAGTGTGTTTGTATAATGTAGTGTTACAACACAGAGATGTTAACATATGATATCAATACAATGCTATGGGCATGGGCCACATGTCTATATGCAGCAATGTGCATAGTGTGGAGTATGTGGACACACCCTAATGCCTCAGTTTGTAGTTTTCTTTTTCATTTAGTTTGTCAGCTTGAGAAAGGGTTTGATGCCCAAAACTATTGTTGTTTATAAGATAATAGCAGCCATTTTGAATTAGCTAAAAGTAAAAAAGAAATCTATTAGTGTGCTAGATTTCTTTCATTTTTTCTTTTTTTGAAGGCTTTGGTTGATGTCAGGAACTTTGAGGATATTTGCACTTATCGTTGTCTGTGGACTTTTTTGGTGCTGTTTACCCTTCTAATTCATGTGTTATGACTTCATTTATCCTTTAATGCAGGCAAATGTCTGATGAGGTCCAGTGACTTTTTTGCCCACAAATACATTTAAAAAAGTCCAATTTAATCACATTAGCTATACACTATGTTTATTTCCACTGTAAAAAATCTTGGCAGTGACACCGCTTACTGGTTAAGCAATGCAGTTTATCATTCAGAGAAAGAGGAACATGAGTTGCCAACTTTGCAGAGGTGTTAAAGGACAACTATCCTTAAACATATTACAACTAAAGCCTATGGTAAAATATTATTCCTAAAATACCAGACAAATCTTAAACACATTATTAATTAATATTTACTTAAAATGCCATTTGTTCCTCATTCTGTAATGTGTCAAACCACTCTTCATTGACCATGATGGACTATACCATCTAAAATCCCCCTGTTGTGCACTCCCAGCACAGCTCTTAACTTCTCTGTGTGCTCTCCCAACACACACACATACACACATACACACATACACACACACAACCATTCACTGGAGGGTTGGATGGCCACTTCTAACTCACTAGGTGTGCAGTGCTTGCAGAAAGCCGCTTCACTGTTCTTGACTAACATTTCCCACTTCCTTCGGTGTGCCTTGGGCTCTTCCGTGATTTTTTTTGTCTGCAGTGACTTATTTGGCAACTAGTGCGATTTCAGGTTTAAGATTGGCACACCTTGTCGTGTGTAGTTTGGGTGCTCAGTCTTGATGCGAAAGCAGCATCAATCCAATATCAATGATACAAGTCCGACTGGCACACCATGTCGATTCTCCAAACGAGTTTATTGTTTGCACAGCATGACAATTGTTTTGGGGCCACGGAGGGTCCCCTTCATCAGATAAAGTGCAGACATACCGTATGTCTGCACTTTATCTGATGAAGGGGACCCTCCATTGTCATGCTGTGCAAACAATAAACTCGTTTGGAGAATCGACATGGTGTGCCAGTCGGACTTGTATCATTGATATTTGGCAACTAGGGGTGCTGTAGCTGAAGGAAAGCTGGCTGTACAATGACTTGAATTTGTAGTCACTTTCTGTGGCAACAGGGAGGTCACATCACATCTCTGGTACAGCACCCATGGAAACCTGTATACTAACTTCAGACAGAAGTTAACACAGAAATACAGGTATGCACTGGAGATAGCTCGTATTATTGCAAGATATTGCAATTATGTCTCCTCAGGTGGGAAGCTGGCAGGATGACATTTTCAGCAGGACTATATATATGACTTGCAATGTTATTGTGATCAGCTGGCTCATACACTCATACACATACATTCAGGTATTTTAGCATTATTTATCTAATGTACATTTAGCTATTGCAATGGGCCTAGAAGTTGGGCATAGTAATGCATAAAAACAACTGTTACCTCTAGTGAAGTAAGTATGGCTAGCCAGTGAAACAGTGTGTGTATATCACAGAAATAACAGGGTTGGAAAGAGTTGTGTTGGGAATGGAGAGTAGAGATAGTAAATAGTACAGTCCAGCTCTGTGATTTAACAAAACCAGCAGGCAGACAGAAAATGTGGAAAAGGGTGTTGAACATGAAAATTCTTTAGCACTAAGCATTAGGAATTTGTCAAATATGTTGTGAGGAATGTGCCCATATGGGTTATAAAAATACACATGTAATGATAGTTGTCTTTTAAACAAGGTAGTAAGCTTTATTGGGATGATGAAGTGAATTTGCAGCAAGGAGATTAAAGTTCTGTCACTTTAGAAGAGGTCAAAGCTGTTGTACACAGGAAGTTGCTGTATCTTCAGAACAGCTTGTTGTCATTCTCGCACAAAACTTTCAGGAATGCCAAGTAGTGTTGGGCGAACATCTAGATGTTCGGGTTCGGGCCGAACAGGCCGAACATGGCCGCGATGTTCGGGTGTTCGACCCGAACTCCGAACATAATGGAAGTCAATGGGGACCCGAACTTTTGTGGTTTGTAAAGCCTCCTTACATGCTACATACCCCAAATTTACAGGGTATGTGCACCTTGGGAGTGGGTACAAGAGGAAAAAAAAATTTAGCAAAAAGAGCTTATAGTTTTTGAGAAAATCGATTTTAAAGTTTCAAAGGGAAAACTGTCTTTTAAATGCGGGAAATGTCTGTTTTCTTTGCACAGGTAACATGCTTTTTGTCGGCATGCAGTCATAAATGTAATACATATAAGAGGTTCCAGGAAAAGGGACCGGTAATGCTAACCCAGCAGCAGCACACGTGATGGAACAGGAGGAGGGTGGCGCAGGAGGAGAAGGCCACGCTTTGAGACACAACAACCCAGGCCTTGCATGAGGACAAGAAGCGTGCGGATAGCATGCTTTGTACCACCATGCAGTCATAAATGTAATAAAGATAAGTGGTTCAATAAACAGGGACCACGCGGCAACGCTAACCCAGCAGCAGCACACGTGATGGAACAGGAGGAGGCGCAGGAGGAGAAGGCCACGCTTTGTGAGACACAACAACCCAGGCCTTGCATGAGGACAAAAAGCGTGCGGATAGCATGCTTTGTACCGCCATGTAGTCATAAATGTAATAAAGATAAGAGGTTCCATAAACAGGGACCGGCAACGGTAACCCAGCAGCAGCAGCAGCAGCAGCAGCAGCACACGTGATGGAACAGGAGGAGGCGCAGGAGGAGAAGGCCACGCTTTGTGAGACACAACAACCCAGGCCTTGCATGAGGACAAAAAGCGTGCGGATATAGCAGCAATGCTTTTTGCCGCCATGCAGTCATAAATGTAATACAGATGAGAGGTTCAATAAACAGGGACCGGAAACGCTAAACCATCCCAGATGTTCATCGGTCATGTTACTTGGTTGGGGTCCAGGAGTGTTGCGTAGTCGTTTCCAATCCAGGATTGATTCATTTTAATTTGAGTCAGACGGTCTGCATTTTCTGTGGAGAGGCGGATACGCCGATCTGTGATGATGCCTCCGGCAGCACTGAAACAGCGTTCCGACATAACGCTGGCTGCCGGGCAAGCCAGCACCTCTATTGCGTACATTGCCAGTTCGTGCCAGGTGTCTAGCTTCATGCCCGGTTTCAGGTCCAGCAGTGCCAGCCACAAATCCGTCTGTTCCTTTATTCCCCTCCAAATTTCCTCCCCTGTGTGCTGCTTATCCCCAAGGCAGATCAGCTTCAGCAACGCTTGCTGACGCATGCCAACAGCTGTGCTGCACTGCTTCCACGATCCTACTGCTGCTGGTGCTGGGTTAGCATTTCCGGATGAGGTACAGCTTTGAGATGCGTTGGAGGAGAAGGAGTCAGAGAGGTAGGTGCTGCTGTTGTTATCCAGCTGTTTGCGGCGTGGGCAACACCCGCGCCGTAGCAGGTGAGGAATCGCTGCCAGGCTCCACAAGGTTCACCCAGTGCGCGGTAAGGGAGATGTATCGACCCTGGCCGAACACACTCGTCCAGGTGTCAGTGGTGAGGTGAACCTTGCAGGCAACGGCATTCTTCAAGCTTCGGGTTATTTAGCTGACCACGTGCTCATGCAACTCAGGCACTGCAGAGCGCGCAAAGTGGTAGCGGCTGGGAACCACGTAACGTGGGATGGCCACTGACATCATGCCCTTGAAGCTGTTTGTCTCCACCACTCGATATGGCAGCATTTCGCAGGCCAGAAGCTTGGCTATGCTGGCTGGCTGTTACTGCCACGGCCCGGGGGTCATTTGCTGGCAATTTCCTCTTGTGCTCAAACATCTCAGAGACAGACAACTCAACCGTAGCGCTGCACACCGAAGGGCTGTTGGTTGTTGTGTTTGATGAACACTGGGAGACCTCAAGAGCACTAGTCCGGAAAGTGACAGTGTCAGCATCGTCTGATGTTTGTGAATGTTGTGAACCACGCAATGGCTGGGCTACTGCTGCTGCTGAGGCGGGTCTGGTGGTGAGTCTGGTGAACCCAAGGGAGGCAGTGTTGCTGGTGGTACCCTGTCCTGCCGCGTTTGCCCACAGAGTGGGATGTTTGGATAGAATGTGGCGGCTCATGCTGGTGGTGGAGAGGTTGTTAATACTTTTCCCCCTGCTCAGGCGGGTCTTGCACACCTTGCAAATCGCCATGGTAACATCCTCAGTGCAGTCTTCAAAGAAAGCCCAGACTTTAACTGGCTGAGGACTCGGACCTCGTGCGTGATGTGCTGGTGCTGCTTAACCCACTGCTGGACGCTTGAGAGGTCATCCAAGTAATTATCTGGTCCTGTTCTTTTGGATCTGTGAGGGTTGTTGTCCTGGACAACATGGGCAGTATTGAGTGGGTTTTCTTGGGTGCTCCCCTGTGGCCTGTACGTGAACCGTCAGGGGAAACACCTCTTCCCTTGCCCCTCCCTCTTTCACCGGATTTCTTCCTCATTTCACTTATCCTTAAAGTACACGCTGACTGGCAGCAGTACAGTGGCAGTACAGAAATGCTATACAGTGGTGGGTGAGCGGTGTACCACTATTGTCAGCAGTGACACAGAGCACAATGCTATACAGTGGCGGGTGAGCGGTGTACTACTGTTCCCAGCAGACACAGAGTGGAAGTAAACACAATGCTATATAGTGTGGCTGAGCCGTGTACACAGAGTGTCAGTAAACAATGGTATATAGTCTGGCTGAGCGGTGTACACAGAGTGTCAGTAAACAATGGTATATAGTCTGGCTGAGCGGTGTACACAGAGTGGCAGTAAACACAATGCTATATACTCTGGCTGAGCGAGCGGTGTACTACTGTTCCCAGCAGACACAGAACAGTAAACAGAATGCTATATAGTGTGGCTGAGCGAGCGGTGTACCACTATTCCCAGCAGACACAGAACAGTAAACAGAATGCTATATAGTGTGGCTGAGCGAGCGGTGTACCACTATTCCCAGCAGACACAGAACAGTAAACAGAATGCTATATAGTGTGGCTGAGCGAGCGGTGTACCACTATTCCCAGCAGACACAGAACAGTGAACAGAATGCTATATAGTGTGGCTGAGCGAGCGGTGTACCACTATTCCCAGCAGACACAGAACAGTGAACAGAATGCTATATAGTGTGGCTGAGCGAGCGGTGTACCACTATTCCCAGCAGACACAGAACAGTAAACACAATGCTATATACTCTGGCTGAGCGAGCGGTGTACTACTGTTCCCAGCAGACACAGAACAGTAAACAGAATGCTATATAGTGTGGCTGAGCGAGCGGTGTACCACTATTCCCAGCAGACACAGAACAGTAAACAGAATGCTATATAGTGTGGCTGAGCGAGCGGTGTACCACTATTCCCAGCAGACACAGAACAGTAAACAGAATGCTATATAGTGTGGCTGAGCGAGCGGTGTACCACTATTCCCAGCAGACACAGAACAGTGAACAGAATGCTATATAGTGTGGCTGAGCGAGCGGTGTACCACTATTCCCAGCAGACACAGAACAGTGAACAGAATGCTATATAGTGTGGCTGAGCGAGCGGTGTACCACTATTCCCAGCAGACACAGAACAGTGAACAGAATGCTATATAGTGTGGATGAGCGAGCGGTGTACCACTATTCCCAGCAGACACAGAACAGTGAACAGAATGCTATATAGTGTGGCTGAGCGAGCGGTGTACCACTATTCCAAGCAGACACAGAACAGTGAACAGAATGCTATATAGTGTGGCTGAGCGAGCGGTGTACCACTATTCCCAGCAGACACAGAGTGGCAGTAAACAGAATGCTATATAGTGTGGCTGAGCGAGGTACACAGAGTGGCAGTAAACAGAATGCTATATAGTGTGGCTGAGCAAGCGGTGTACTACTATTCCCAGCAGACACAGAGTGGCAGTAAACAGAATGCTATATAGTGTGGCTGAGCGAGGTACACAGAGTGGCAGTAAACAGAATGCTATATAGTGTGGCTGAGCAAGCGGTGTACTACTGTTCCCAGCAGTGACACAATGACAGGGGGGACCCTGGCTAGCGTGGCTGGAGCGCGAACTACCCTGCCTGCCTACCCAAAGCTAAACCCACAGACAAATGGCGGAGATATGACGTGGTTCGGGTATTTATTTACCCGAACCACGTGACCGTTCGGCCAATCAGAGCGCGTTCGGGTCCGAACCACGTGACCCGTTCGGCCAATCACAGCGCTAGCCGAACGTTCGGGGAACGTTCGGCCATGCGCTCTTAGTTCGGCCATATGGCCGAACGGTTTGGCCGAGCACCGTCAGGTGTTCGGCCGAACTCGAACATCACCCGAACAGGGTGATGTTCTGCAGAACCCGAACAGTGGCGAACACTGTTCGCCCAACACTAATGCCAAGCTGGACACATGTAATGTGTATATACTCGATTACAAGCCCACCCGAGTATAGGCCCGACTCCTCAACTTTTAATATAAAAAAAAATAACAATTTTTTGACCCGACTATAAGCCAGGGGTATGAAATGTAACAGATATAAATACTCTCCCCTGTACACCCAAGTCAGGAGAACCTTAATAAAGGTAGCTAACCTGTGGTAGTATTTGTAGTTGCTTTAACTGTTGGCACTGATTTAAGTGGTATGCTTACTGCAAATCTGCTGCGTGTCCACAGGAGTTCCTTGGTAGAGACTTAAAGGGACTCCGAGCACCTCTCATGGGCATGCCTTTAAGCCAGACGACTTCCAACAAAGTCGTGCTATGACCCATCTAGAATAGCCTCTTGCAATGGCCATGCGTGTCACTTCCTCTTCCTGCTTCATTCAGTGTTGCACTTCTCTAAAAGAGAAGACAGGGGTGACCCGGAAGTTATAACATAGCCAAGATGGCAGCTGCGATTTTTACATTGAAATCGAACGAAAACTGTTTGGTGTAGAACGGCGATTCAGGCATCAAATGAAAGAGGAGAGCACAAGCTACGGAAATATATGCATCTTTCGGTCGGAGTCTTAAAAGCATGCCTATGAGAGGTGCTCAGAGTCCCTTTAACTATACACTCTGTAAAGCTCCACAGAAGATGGAGCAAATATTAAAGTGTGACTTTACTAAGGCAATTAGCAAAGAATTTAATTAATATACTGTATTACTCAGCCATGTCGAAATGGAAAGACAGTGAAAGTTAAATGGTTGCTATGGGTTAATACACATTCCACACAACTGAGTGGGACATGTCAGTTGAGCCCATCTTCAGTCAAATTATAGGTGAGCAGAGGGTGTAATAAAGTGCCAGAGCTCATGCCAGGCAGTCTGGCTGGATTACAGTGTGCCCCCCCCCACTCCGAGTGCCCCCTCTGTGACCCTATGCCCCCTCCCCCCCACCATAGCAGGATATAGCAGGATATACCAGATATATTGCAGGTATATGTACGTGTTTTGGCAAACTCCAGATACCGATGAGAATAGCAGTGGCGCTGCAAAAGTTCGGCTTCCATGTTAGTGTTAAAGATAGGCTAGGTAAGGCGATTATACAATATTGGTAATATTTCCGATATTCCATTATCTGCATTATGCTGCCCCCAAATTTGCAGATGCGTGATCTAAGTACACACTGAAGCATCTTTGTCTCTGTTACATTTTCTTTCTGCCAAAGCCCTTATTCTATACAAGATAACCTTAATGTTTCCTGCCCCCTTGCAGCAGCACAGGCGATGTATTTTCTGCAACATATGATGGGGTTGGAACGGATCTATAAAACTGGCGTAACTTTTACTGTTATTGTATTGTTTTCTCCACAAAATGCTGAATGCTAACCCTGTACAACTTTTTTTTTTACACAATAAGAATTGAATTTAGTATCACGTATAAAGATAAAAATTTGCTTATTCTTTCCGTTATAGAGTTTGCATATTTCAGGTTATGCTGCAGACAGAATTGACTTAACTTTAATCATATTTTGCCTGAATTATTCAGATCAGCAACAGTGAAAAACATGAAAACTATGATTTGATTCACTTTGAAATAAGCTATGCTGGCCTTCCAAATATTTGTCCTAGTTTCACCCATTTTATGTATGTATGTGCAGTATGGAGTGTGGCTGTCATAATATACTGCTATGCGTGCAGATACAACTAATAATGATACAAAACACCATTAAACCCTAATGCATGATGAATGGCCATATCGTATTGGTAATAATGTCATTTACTGTCATAACTGTACAAGTAATGACAAAAAAAAATTAAATAAATAATATCAGCTGTCACCTTATTTATTTTTAGTATGAATGACTTAATAAATTCTAGTGAAATAGGTCATGTCACTATTATCACCATTACATTATTTTAATACTGCACTGACCTTTGTGCACTTGGGCTGTAATATGGTCACTGTCATCCTCTAAGGCACAGATAGCAGTTGCAGGACATTTAAATGTATACATTTTTCTAAGCATTGCTTTTTATCTTTGCACACAGTGCACGTTCATATGTAGAAAAAGATGCATCTTTTTCCCAGCAACTCAATTAATAGAAAACCTGCACTCGGTGTCCAGAAAAACAGCCGCAAGAAAGTCAGATTTTAAAATGTGAAACCCCCCCTGCACACAATGTGAGCAGCCCATTGAATAACATTGGCTACCCGTTCCTACAATGCAGATAAACATTGCTCAAGTGTGATCTCTGCCTTGAGTTAGTGTGCACAGAGCTTTGCGTTTAGGTCCCTTTCTGATGTCACTATGAGTGCATACTGACAGAAGTCCATGAAAATGAGGGATGGTCGGAAAGGTCGATTTCCGATTCTGCACAAATTCCGATTTCCGCCAATGCCAATTACCAATTTCACGGATTTCCAATCGGTTTCCGAGCTCGGATTTCCGAGTAGTGGGTTTTTTGGTCACTTTTTGCATTCTCTGATTGGCCAAATATTTCTGAGTTGACTCTGCATTCTGTGATTGGTCCAATGCTTCCAAATTCTGTGATTGGGGTAAAATTACTGAGTTGTGGTAATGCAGAAATCCGATTTCCGATTTATGAGTAGTGTTTTTTGGTCATTTCTTTGCATTCTCTGATTGGCCAAACACTTTCGAGTTGTTTCTGCATTCTCTGATTGGTCCATTGATTTTGAGTTCTGTGATTGGGCTAAAATTACCGATTTGCAGTAATGCAGTATTTCTGCAGAAATCCGATTTCCGAATTCTGTTTCCTGAATTCCGATCGGAAATGCGGAAATTACAATTCCGCAAAATCCGAATGAGAATCCCTAATGAAGATCTGAGCAACAGTTGACCTGTGATGAATCTAATATTAAAACAGAAGCTAAACTAAACTTATGAGCTGAGGGAGCAATTGTATTGTAGAGACAACTGTCAAAAAACTTCCCCTATCCTATCATCAAAGATCCGTGTACCTTACCAATAATCGCGACTCTACATGGGTTGATAATTTTGGAAGATTCTTACAGTGATATGTTTAGGGTTAGGCATTAGAAGGGAGGTGGTCAGGGTTAGGCATCTGTTGGGGGTTGGTTAGGATTTGGCATCGGCAAGGTTAGGTTTAGCTGAAGTAAAATATCAATAACATTTACCAATGTTTTACTATCGGAATTAGCACTGCACATAGTAGGATAGCGATAATTTTCCCGATATTCTAATTCTAATTACTGGCAGCAATTTCTGGTGCCCACATTTCCAGGCGCTTTTTCTTCTGTGCACGCCCAGACTCTTTATGAATATGTAGAATCCTTCCCCCCAGTGGAAAAGTATGCCGTTGCAATTAACACACTAAAACAGTACAGGTGTGAAGGGATACGGTAAATTATACTTCTTGCTTTGTGCAAAGCCATGAGCCAATGAGGCTAACACAAAGTAGAGATACTGTAGGTTGTGGGTATCTACATCACCAAGCCATATTCTGTTGCCATGGCGTCTGGCAAGCTTCCTGAAAAAGAAAAAGTTATAGCTCTTGCAGACTGAAGTTAAAAATAATATTAAATAGTATTAAGTTACAAGATGGCTTTTATAGTAATGATGAGTGTTATGTAGATTTTTGTATTAGTGAAGAGGAGCAACCCATTAATTTTGCAAAGTTCATTTAGTCCAAGTGGTTTTCTAATTATACTTTCTGCTTACAAATAAAGTGGTTTTTTTTTACCTTACACAGATTTTAGTTTCTTGCTTTTGCAGGTAGATATTAATATTTCAGAAACTGTAGTCACCTCACCTTTGTAAATAAATGCTGCACTACAATCAGTTATAGATTTCACCACAGAGAAATGACATTAAGAGGCACTTAACCTCATCCCCTGTACTTGTATGATTTAGTAGATGAACGAAAAAGAAATTCTTGTTTAAACAACTTTTCATACATTGTTCAGACAGCACTGAGGTTCTTTTCTTCTTTTCTTTCTTCCTCCATTTGACGGAATGTACCGCATCATATAAAACTGATGTTGTGATGTTGTGCCTCATTATTCTCCTGTCTATGGTATTATTTTAGTAATGCAAAAATTCTGGTCTCCTAGGGGCAATATAGTTAAAGATCAGCTGACCGTGCACAATTGTACTCTCCCAGCAGTATCTTCAGCTATGTGTGGGCCTTAAACTCAAAAGATCGATATATTATAACCACCACTACAAAGAAAAGAGTTGAACCAGGCCTCACTTGCCAATATCAAAAATCTCTTTATTGTGAACAAATCAATTAGGAGTGTGTTTCAACTCCACTATAATAAAACGATTAAAAACACAGTAGGTGCTCCTGAGATATCACGGCATGCCCTCGCATCCATGTCCACTTCATACATACACACATACACGCCAGTCATTCCTTTAACAGGCAATTTTGTGCACCACCGACAGTCATCAAAGCTCTGAGTTAATTGCAGGTAATGATTAAATGCTATTGCTTAGGGCATATTAAAAATCTCCAGACTTGAATGACCAATGAGACCACAGGGGTGGTGTATATGGTGACCTGCCCCTGTGGTCTGCACTATGTTGGCATGACAACTAGACATTTAAAACTAGAATTCTTGAACATATATCGAATGTAGGTAACAAAAATGATGAATGTAAAGGCCCCTGAGGGAACACTATCAACAACTCATGGAGGGAAGATCAAGTAGGGATGCTCATTCGGATTCCGCGGAAATGCAATTTCCAAAATTCCTATCGGAAATTTCATTTCCGCATCGGAATGCGGAAATCGGTAATGCAAGTGCCGTAGGCGGATTTCACGGAAATTCCACCCGACATTAACATAGATTTTCTAAAAAACTATAAGGTTTTAAGTTAATAAACCCTGACAATTTGGTGTTTCTAGGACTTAAGGGGGCTTTGCTATTAACCGCTAAAGTCGGCGGATTTTTACTGTAATGTAAAATGCAGAAAATCTGCATCTGCCTATTTTCTGCATTTTACTTACAGTAACAATCTGCCGACTTTAGCGGTTAATAGCAATGCCCCCGTAAGTCCTAGAAACACCACATTTTCAGGGTTTATTAAACAGAATCTTCTGAACAAGATGCAAAAAAAAAGTTTTCGAAAAAGACCTTACAGTTTTTGAGAAAATCGATGTTAAATTCGGGCAGAATTTCCCGCGATTTCCGGCGGAAATTCCGCATTGGAATGCGGAAATTGGTAGCGGAAAGCGGAATCTGTAATTGGTACATGACGGGAATGCGGAATTACCGTGGAATCGGAAATTGGCATTCCGACCATCCTAAGTTCAAGGGGAGTCTGGTTAAAGTTGTGTCCTCAGTAGCAAAAGGGATGAGAAAAGTCAACATAGAGAGGGAATTCTGCGTTTGGAGACTGTGTGGATTTATAAATTGGGCACTTTGTCATAACATGGCCTCAACTCCGAAATCGATTTTTCGGTATATTTGGACCCATATGGGTAGTGCACATTGCGATATGGGCGGTGATATCATGCCGTGATATCTCAGGAGCTCCTTGTAACGATTGGCCATGCAGATCGTGGTCGTGACTGAAACCAGACTGGCAGATCCACGATCTCTGCATGGCAATCGTTTTGGTTCCAACAAAACCAGAAGATCACAATGGAGATACTGACGTCTGCACAACAGAGTAGATAATAAATGTGTTTTATTTACAATAATGCAAGTGTACAAATGCAGATCACCATACACATACAATATACAATCAAACAACGCGTGGGTGCACCACAAATACCAGAACCCTGACTATCTATCTATCTATCTATACTAGAGATGAGCCGAAATTTTCGAAATTTCGAACTGCTTTTATTACGAATGCGAAATTTAACATTACGACCCAAATTCGTAATTTCGTAATTAATTTTCAAATCGTAATTTACAATTTCGTAATCGAAATTTCAACTCCCGTAATGACGAATTTCGTGTCTCCAACCGAAATTTTACTGTTTCAGGTTTGTAAGTGTTTCTATCCCTCTAGATGCCTAAAATGAATAGCACAGCCAGCCAGCCAGCCAGCCAGCCAGCCAGCCAGCCAGCCAGCCAGCCAGCCAGCCAGCCAGCCAGCCAGCCTCCCCTCCTCCTCCTCCTCCTCCTCCTCCTCCTCCTCCTCCTCCTCCTCCTCCTCCTCCTCCTCCTCCTCCTCCTCCTCCTCCTCCTCCTCCTCCTCCTCCTCCTCCTCCTCCCTCTCCTCCTCCTCCTCTCTCTCTCCTCTCTCTCTCTCTCTCCTCTCTCTCTCTCTCTCTCTCTCTCTCTCTCTCTCTCTCTCTCTCTCTCTCTCTCTCCTCTCTCTCTCTCTCTCTCTCTCTCTCTCTCTCTCTCTCTCTCTCTCTCTCTCTCTCTCTCTCTCTCTCTCTCTCTCTCTCTCTCTCTCTCCCCCAGAGATCTGTAGTATTTCAAAACCATACTCACATTCATGACATGTCCAGGGATCAAACCCAGGCCAACCACATGGAAGACAGCTATGCTCACCACCATACCACCAAACACACACTAAATAGACTGCTAACCTAAATCTTACTTGTAGACAGTCATATGAGACACATGCTGGGTGCAGGGCTTTGTGATTGGACCATGGACCATGCGATAGAGTGAGGTGCAAAAATGAAATCATGCCTAGCAGAGGATGGTTTCACAATGCTAAATGCTAGGCTGGCTGTGGTGCAATTGGTTAGTGCGTCTGGCTGGTAACAGCAAGGTTACAGGTTCGATTCCATCCAGGCATGTCTTTTCCTTTTGCGTTCAACAGTTGTCCAAACAGAGCCAACAGAGCCCCAGATAGCCATGTAGAGTTAGGTCACAGCTAGCCTGGCTGTGGTGCAATTGGTTAGTGTGTCTGGCTGGTAACAGCAAGGTTACAGGTTCGATTCCATCCAGGCATGTCTTTTCCTTTTGAGTTCAACAGTTGTCCAAACACCGAGCACAAAGTTTTGCATGCGTAAAGTTTTACGCACGCAAAATACCCCATGGGGTTCAATGGCGCAGCGCGCGCACGCAAAAGGAAAAGACATGCCTGGATGGAATCAAACCTTGCTGTTACCAGCCAGACACACTAACCAATTGCACCACAGCCAGGCTAGCTGTGACCTAACTCTACATGGCTATCTGGGGCTCTGTTGGCTCTGTTTGGACAACTGTTGAACGCAAAAGGAAAAGACATGCCTGGATGGAATCGAACCTGTAACCTTGCTGTTACCAGCCAGACGCACTAACCAATTGCACCACAGCCAGGCTAGCTGTGACCTAACTCTACATGGCTATCTGGGGCTCTGTTGGCTCTGTTTGGACAACTGTTGAACGCAAAAGGAAAAGACATGCCTGGATGGAATCGAACCTGTAACCTTGCTGTTACCAGCCAGACGCACTAACCAATTGCACCACAGCCAGGCTAGCAGTGACCTAACTCTACATGGCTATCTGGGGCTCTGTTGGCTCTGTTTGGACAACTGTTGAACGCAAAAGGAAAAGACATGCCTGGATGGAATTGAACCTGTAACCTTGCTGTTACCAGCCAGACACACTAACCAATTGCACCACAGCCAGCCTAGCATTTAGCACTGTGAAACCATCCTCTGCTAGGCATGATTTCATTTTTGCACCTCACTCTATCGCATGGTCCAATCACAAAGCCCTGCACCCAGCATGTGTCTCATATGACTGTCTACAAGTAAGATTTAGGTTAGCAGTCTATTTAGTGTGTGTTTGGTGGTATGGTGGTGAGCATAGCTGTCTTTCATGTGGTTGGCCTGGGTTTGATCCCTGGACATGTCATGAATGTGAGTATGGTTTTGAAATACTACAGATCTCTAGAGAGAGAGAGAGAGAGAGAGAGAGAGAGAGAGAGAGAGAGAGAGAGAGAGAGAGAGAGAGAGAGGAGGAGGAGGAGGAAGAAAATTTTTTTGCGAAAATTACGAAATTTCGATTACTGCTAAAATCGTAATTGTAGTAATTTCGCGAAATTTCGGAAATTCGTAATTAGGTCATTACGCTCATCCCTAATCTATACAAATATATACAGCAACACACACAATATGAGAATATATACAATAATACAATATATACAGACACGTCTCAGCAGAATCAGAACACAGGAGAATAGTCATACAAGCCAGGATCAATAATCAGAGAATACGAAGTACAATGTCAGAAAGCAGCGAATAGTCAGACTAGCAAGGATCAATACCGGGAGTTCAGAATGCAGAAACAGAGTTCAGGAAGGTGGGCCAGAGTCACAACCCTGCAAGGATTCAAGCAAAATGACCTAGCAATGTGCTGCTAGGAAGTCCGGCCTTAAATATGCAGCACATTGCTCAGGTGACTGGCCAGAATCTTCCACAGTTCCATCT
Organism: Hyperolius riggenbachi; assembly: GCF_040937935.1. NCBI lineage: Eukaryota > Metazoa > Chordata > Amphibia > Anura > Hyperoliidae > Hyperolius > Hyperolius riggenbachi. The sequence continues at coordinate 196,626,618 of NC_090648.1, read as the reverse complement.
GCTATTGAGCCGAGTAATTGCACAGCTCCCTGCAATATGAGAGCCATCTGCTGGTAGACAGCAGAAGTCCACCTCAAGTTCACCAGCAGGATGACACAGGCACAGATCGTTACAGTACCCCCCTCTTTAGGAGCGGACTCCGAACGCTCCACACGATCTCCAGAGTTAGCCCCACCTGGGTCCCAATAGAAAAACCGAGGCTGGGTGGGCAGGGAGGGAGAGAAATCAAAAAACTTCAAATATGGATGGACCACCGGAGTCTTTAGAGGCTGGACAGCCTGGGCATGATGTGACTGGAAAGAGTCACGCAGCAACACAGATTGGGAAGCAGAGACATCAGCAGTGTGGAGATCAGCAGCGTGGAGATCAGCAGGAACACCGGACTTGGAAGCAACACCTGGAACTGCGGACTTGGAAGCAACAACTGGAACCGAAGACTTGAAAGCAACAACTGGAACCGAAGACTTGGAAGCAACAACTGGAACCGAAGACTTGGAAGCAACAACTGGAACCGAAGACTTGGAAGCAACAACTGGAACAGCAGACTGGATACCCTCAGAAGCGGCAGCAGACTGGATACCCTCAGAAGCGGCAGCAGACTGGATACCCTCAGAAGCGGCAGCAGACTGGATATCCTCAGAAGCGGCAGCAGACTGGATATCCTCAGAAGCGGCAGCAGACTGGATATCCTCAGAAGCGGCAGCAGACTGGATATCCTCAGAAGCGGCAGCAGACTGGATATCCTCAGAAGCGGCAGCAGACTGGATATCCTCAGAAGCGGCAGCAGACTGGATATCCTCAGAAGCGGCAGCGGACTTACCAACCTTGGAAGCAGCAGCAAAGTCGCCAGACTTGGAAGCAACAGCAGAGTCGCCAGACTTGGAAGCAACAGCAGAGTCGCCAGACTTGGAAGCAACAGCAGAGTCACCAGACTTGGAAGCAACAGCAGAGTCGCCAGACTTGGAAGCAACAGCAGAGTCGCCAGACTTGGAAGCAACAGCAGAGTCGCCAGACTTGGAAGCAACAGCAGAGTCGCTAGACTTGGAAGCAACAGCAGAGTCGCCAGACTTGGAAGCAACAGCAGAGTCGCCAGACTTGGAAGCAACAGCAGAGTTCTGTGACATCTGAGCAGTGAACTGGAAAACTTCAGGTAGTGCTGCAGGCATATTAGCAACAGACTGAATAGTCTCAGACAGGGTAGCAACAGGCTGAATGGTAAACTGGGTGCCCTCAAGTAGTCCAGCAGACCAGGCACTACCAGGAAGCGCAAGAATAGTAGCAGGCCGGGCACCATCAGGAACATCAGTCTGAGCACCATTAGGAGCAGGAACATCAACAGACTTGGCACCTACAGGAACAGCAGCAACAAAAGTCTGTGAAGGCTGGGCAGCAGCTTGCATAACCTCAGGCAAAACAGAAGACGGGATAACTTTAGGCAAGTTAACAGGTTGGGATGCTTCAGACAGGGCAGCAGGCTGTGTAACCTCATGGATCTGGACCTTTGGTTGCGCGCTTGGCTGGACCGTTGGCTGAGCGCTTGGCTGGACCGTTGGCTGAGCGCTTGGCTGGACCGTTGGCTGAGCGCTGGCTGGACCGTTGGCTGAGCGCTTGGCTGGACCGTTGGCTGAGTGCTTGGCTGGATCGTTGGCTGAGATCCCAATACAGTCTGTGCAGACTGGCACTGAAACTGTGTGAACTGAGCCTGTGCGGACAAGGAGCAAAATTCTGTGGGCTGGATGCAACACTCTGCGGGCTGGATGCAACACTCTGCGGGCTGGATGCAACACTCTGCGGGCTGGATGCAACACTCTGCGGGCTGGATTGCAGGACTGGATACTGCAGGATGAACATGCTGGAGCTCTGCAGGCCTGTCAGGCTGACCCACTGTCAGCAAATCTAGTCCATGAAAAAGTCCACAAAGAAAGGCGAGGGACTGCTCAGGACTGACTGGAGATTGCTGAGGACACAAATCAACTGGAGTCTGTATGGAGCTGCATGGAGTCTGCACCAACTTGGATGGAGTCTGCACACGACTGGAATCAGCTGGAGGCTGCACACGACTGGAATCAGATGGAGTCTGCACACGACTGGAATCGGATGGAGTCTGCACACGACTGGAATCGGCTGGAGGCTGCACATGACTGGAATCGGCTGGAGGGTGCACACGACTGGAATCGGCTGGAGGCTGCACACGACTGGAATCGGCTGGAGGCTGCACACGACTGGAATCGGCTGGAGGCTGCACACGACTGGAATCGGCTGGAGGCTGCACATGACTGGAATCGGCTGGAGGCTGCACACGACTGGAATCGGCTGGAGGCTGCACATGCTGAATGGAGTTGGTAGGAAAGAATTTCTTTTTCTTTTTGGATGATGACTTATTTTCTAAAGATCTTTGCCAGGACCAAGGTGTAGTTCTGACTGCAGTTTGCAATGGAGTTTGTACAGATAACTGAAATGCAGGTTGTGAACTCCGGACATAAGGGTTATCAGAGAGAGAATGAGATTGAAACTTAGAGGAAAGAATTTCTTGCCAGATGGCAATCAAAGCAGAGGCAGATTCATTCTCACACAAGGCATTAACCATCAGAGATCTTACTCCACAGATACAATTCCTAATAAACTTCTCATTTTGTTGCGAATAGAATGACATAAACTGTTCCCTATCATTCTTCTTCAAATAGCCATAATAAGCATTGATCTCTTCTGCAGTAAAATCAAAACTGACTTGATTGCTGCAATCTCTCCACTCATTTGATTCCTCAATCACATGCATGCCTGCATCTGCACTTGAATCAAATGACAAGATTTCCTTCCAAACTTGGATCAGAGCAGAGGCAGCTTCTTGCGAACACAATTTGTAACCACTCATCCTTTCCACAGCATGTACATATTTCGGCAGACAAGAACTTTCCATTTTAGAATAGTGGTTTAGAAAACTTTTCCTATCCTTCTTTAAATGATCGAAAAGATAGTTAATATCAGCTGCACAAAAGACAGGCTCTAAACGAGATTGGTTCTTAACTGGCCGAAAATTTATTTGTCTATTAATAGAACTTGACTGAACTACATCAGTAACAGAATCAAGACTGGACTGGATTGTAACAGACAAAGAACCAGTTTGTATTTTATTCTTTGCTGTCACAGAACAAGGTTTACATTGGGAAATTAACATCTCTTTCCAGGCAGACATTAACAATGAGTTTTTTTCAAATGTGCATATTCTTAAATCAATTAATAATTGAAGGGATTGAACACAAGCTTGCATAATATTTTTGTCTTTCTTGGAGTAGAACTTAAAGAAAGATTCCCTGTCATTTTCCGAAATAGAAATCAAAACGGTAATATCAGATGGGCTAAATGGAGGATCAAGAAAATTATCCTTGGATAATTTACTTTTCAAAAAAATATACTGCCCCCCCCCCCTGTCCTCCCCACCCCCCCACTCGGTTCGAGAACGTTGTTTGCCATGCAGGATTTAGATCCTGGGTATAGATAGCCAGGTATGGGTGCCCCCAGTATAGGCATACAGAGAAACCACTTGGACTAAACGAACTTTGCAATGATTCAGACAATTCAACACTGTCTGGTTCTAAAATAGTTCTGCAACGGAAGATGTTGGCTGTTTTTGCAATATAGCTTTAATGATAGCTGAAGAGTTAAAGGACAACTGAAGCAAGAAGGATATGGAGGCTGCCATATGTATTTCCTTTTAAGCAATAGCAGTTGCCTAGCAATCCTGACGATCCTCTGCCTCTAATACTTTTAGCCATAGACCCTGAACAACCACATGCAAGTCAGACAATATTGTCAGATTTGACCAGATTAGCTGCATGCTTGTTTCTGGTGGGATGATCAATAAGATGCAAATATTTCTAAATCCATGCAGGATTTGGTAAATTTTTCTTTGACTAGGTCTTTATTGTACAGAAAAAGCATAGTTAACAGGGTACATAAAGCAACAGTAATACACATGTGCAAAAGTGCTGTACCAAAAATAGCATAACATACAAATCATGAAACAGACCATACTTACAACCCAAAAACAACAAGCACGTAAAATAATGATTTATCTTTATGCATAAACAAAACAAAACACAAAATGGAGCACAATGTCCTCTCATCCAATAAGAAACAAAAGAAAAAAAAAACTGAATGGCACCTGTATCCACCCTCATCCTTCTGCCTTACCCTGTACTAGGAAAAATAATAGACCTGGACCAAGCATCCCAATGGCCATGAAATTTAACTATTGAGTTACACATAGTATGATGAATAAAATCCATCAGTCAGAAATCCTCAACTCTGTTCAATACTTGTTCAAAAGAGACTGAGGGTTGTTTCCAATTTCGACCAGCTGCCCATAGAATAGAGCAAATGAACGTATAATATACCCTTCTACACTTTTTGGATATCGTGGGGTTTGGAGTAAATATAAGGGCTTGTGACGGATCGAGCTCCACCTGAAGAGATGTCAAAGTACCTATGCCAGTTTTCAACCTATCCCATAATCGTTGCACTAACAAAATACAGTATATGCAAGAGTGAACCATCAACCTGACAGCCCCGAAAGCAAAGCGAAGACCCTGTAGGAAAGATTCTATGTAACCTCAAAGGGGTCCTGTACCACCTAGTGGCAAGTTTTAGAGCAGTATCCCGATTGGCTGGTGTTCTGGTAGCGGCTAACATATTACAGCCTAGTTTCTGCAAGTCAGTTTTACAATCGTGAAGCTATAAATCCGTTTCCCATTCCAGCATATATTTTGTTTTCTATTCCTGAGAGATATCTATAAGATAATTACAGTATATAGCCTGGAGATCAGCCCACTCAGTCACATAAAGATTTTCATAAAAGGTACAATTCAGTAACGCATTTGGGCTAGAATGTCAGATATTAACTTCTTGCCGACCGGCTGACACCAATGGGCGTGGCCACGGCGGCAGCCCCAGAACCACCTAACGCGATTGGCGTCAAGTCCTGGGGCTCTGATTTGCAGGAGATCGCGCACAGCCTGTGCGCGCATCTCCTGCTCAGGGGGCGGAGCTCCACCCCCTCCTCAGTCTCCGAGCAGCGATTGCCGCTCGGGAGACTGATAGACAGCGTGATCGCTGTCTATTTACATAGTACAGCTAGGGGCGTAACTAGACATCACTGGGCCCCCCTGGAAAACTTTGGAAGGGTCCCCCCACCCCCTCGCTTTCTGCACAGGAAAACTGAGGACCAATGTGTTTCCCCATGCAGAGAATAACACTTATGGTGGCCATACATGGTACAATAAAAATGTTTGAATATCCCATTTATTCGATCTAAATGATCGAATCATATGATAGTTGAAAATATTTTTTTTTCAATGAAGAAATTTGAATGATTATCCTGTTTTTTCGAGAAAAATCAGATCGGACATGCTGGAAAAATCTTTATATTCGATCTAACGGAATAATCGAACTAAATTATCTAATCGAAAAAAAAATGAAAAATTGTACCATGTATGGCCACCTTTAGACTTAAAGGAAACATCAGGCAATCTATGCTACCCCTAGATCTACTTACCCGGGGCTTCCTCCAGCCCCTTGCAGCCGACAAGGACTTGTAGCAGCTCTGTTCCCAGTACAGACATACACACACATACACACACAGCCATATTATTTTACTACATGCTATATGGAGGAACAACAATGACATGCTGAACATAAGATATATTCACTGTAACTTTGGCAAAGCATTCAGAATGTCACTGATTTATACTGTTATTACAGGATTTGGGACTCCGTGTGAGACAACAAGCTCTCAATGATTCAGCAACAGTCAGACATCAGTCTTTCCCATTCCACTGTGTCCAGTAATCAGACACCATAAGGTCACTAGAGTGTGTGTGTGTGATAAGAATGTAGGAATCTCTTCTGAGGGACAGTCTACAACTTTTTTTCCAACTGTGACTCCTTTGTTTGTAATGTTGTACATGAAGTCATCAGAACTGCTGCAGTGTGAGACAGATGTTTTTTACGAACCCTAGGGAGCAGGGACAGTGTACAAATTCCAAAGTGTGTATGATTCCTTATCTGTGTAGTGGACACATGCAGTCAGCATAACAATGGTATGAGAGTAGAATAAGTTTTCTCTCCATGTCCTTAGTTGCTTGTCAGTCTCTCAAACTTTTTCCCCCACAGGGCCCCCTGATGCTTCTGGACCCCCCTGCGGAGGCATCCCTTGCAGGGTCTATTGTTACGCCCCTGAGTACAGTGCTGCGATCAGCAGCTGTGCTGTACTGGGGACAGCCGTGTGACACGGCTGTCCCCCTGGGGGACAAGAGAGCGATTGGCTCTCATAGGCTGAAGCCTATAACAGATGATCACAGGATTGGCTGGCTGCAGGGAGGGGAAAAGAGGGGGGGGGGAATCACCCGTGTGCTGTGTTGTGCGGCCCTGCAGCATGGCCTTAAAGCGGGTGACGTCACCGGAAGTGAACCAGCCGTCACCCGGAACTACCTTAGTGGTGGACGGCGGAACGGATTGAGGATACAGCGTGTGCACACGCTGAGTTTAGTCACGGAGCAGCCGGCCGGAGCTCTGATTCAAATACTGGACTCCAGCCCGACCCTAAACCTACCCGTCAGGAACATGAGTAGAACCAGTGTGGATGCTTTATTGCAGGAACCATAGACGCCAAGGTAAACACTAATAACTCATCTGGCTCTACTTGGAACTTATAGTGAAGAGGATACACTCTTGTGATGTGATAACTAGTTCCCCATGGGGCATCTCTATTGGAGCACATCAACCTACTCCACTCCTATTAAGGATTAAAAAGACATTACAAGTGACACATATTCAGAGCTATCAATAGAGACTATACCATACAGATTTTTTATTTTAAAACCTCTCTATTTTAGTTTTTATCCCATTTTTTATCCCAATTTTTATCTTCATTTTTTTCATGCACATTGGAAGGTCTGTGTATGTCTGAGTGAGTGGATGATATGTATACACATTGAATATGAAATATATGCAATATTGTGATGAAAAAATTGCTTTATTTATGCAACAACTGACAGTTTGTGTTTTATAAGTATATTTTGAATAAATTCTGATAAATGTTTTCATTAAGTTGAACAGTATCTATTATTCGCTAAACTGCTAGATAACATCTTTAGGCCCAGCGCAACTAGTCTCTTTGTTTACTATTGATCTATCAGTTTATATGAGGTGAGTGGGTCCCCATATTTAACTAGTTTGCAGCAGGTGAAACAGCACGCTCATAGGAGCACCTCCACAAGCGCCCTCCATATTGCTTATAAACCTTTTGACCTTGAGTACCCACGGAATGATGGCAGCAGTGGAGACCACCGAAGATATTTGGACCTTCAGATCAAATAGAGAAAACAGAATTAAAACCTTCTTTACCAGCAACCAACAAATAGAGGACAAAGGTGTACACCTAGAAGATATGATTGGTGATGTAAGATACTTGGAGAAACTCTTGACCAAAGAAACAAAGAATATGTGGGAGGTAGCCACTTTAGACCAATAGCTCCTATGGAATATTAGCCCGGTAGGGCTCACTATATATAAACAACTGGCTGTGGACCTCGCTAACCAAGAAACCCAGACAGAATGGGACCGAATGTTCCATGAATTTTCACTACAAGTTATGACCTTTATAAGAGATATAAGGAAAGGACAGTGCCTATCTTTAGGCAAGGACATCAAAAAAACAAGACTGGATATTATACAATATAGACATTTACATGAATACCAGGAGTTGGAAATCAGTATACAGAAACGACTGGTTGACTTAGAAAAAGAGATCATTGAAAAGAAAAAACGGAAATTTCTACGTGATTCAATTCCAATTAGTGCACTAAATATAAATGGAGAGAAGGAGGACGAGGAAGAACTTAATTGGAGTACACATGAAACATCATGCATCCCCCCTCAAACCTTCAAAACTATGGATGAAACGGGACCATGCTTAACAGATGACCAACACATATGGGAACCCGCAAGTGACCTAAGTGATTGTGACATCAATGATGACTATACCCGAACCAATACAGCACTATCAGGGATTTGCGAATCAACTATACCAGCGAGTACCATCAGAAAAACTCTAGGGACCACAGATAGAGGGAAACAAACAGATAGAAAAATAGCCAAAGAAATCATTAGGAAAGAGAGTAACTCTAAGAGGACCCAACCATTGGAAACAGACCAACAAGATATCAGACAATCGAGTAAGGCTAAGAGATCTCAAATAAATAGAAACTATATACATATAGCAGATGAAAACATAATAAAAGAAAAGTATTGGGAACAAAAAGGAGCAAAACCAAAAGGAAAACAGAATATGGACAATATGAACACAAAAAGAAGCGAAAGGAAGAACTCACGGAGTACGGATAAGGACAATGAGAGGAATAGAAACAAAGAAGCAACCTATAACATTCCAGTCCAAAATAGATTCTCACCCCCTTGGAAGAAAAAGGAGAACACCCCATCATTTGAACCCTGAAAAAGACACACAGAAGCAAGAGAACCCAAAAGGGGACCATGTATCCCACAATACAAGATCAAGGGGTTGGGACCGGGGCAGAAAGGGAAACACCGTGACGAATACCCTGGATAAATATTTTTTAGGAAGAAGAGGGGCTGCAGAGGAAAAGGGCGGAGGGGGAGGAGAGGGGTGGGTACACTCCCAGGGAAAACAGAGATGGAACAAGAGAACCTAAGAAAAACAGATAGAGAATTAGGTATCTTTAATTTGAGCAACTATGAATTAAAAGAGGCAGAACGCAGTCTACTTTCTAAAGGCCTTAAATTCGCCCCTACAAAGAAACTCAACAAATTTGAGGCATACATCGACATTAAGAAATATATTAGAAAATTGTGCCTTAAAAAGTTTTTTCTGAAGAAGGAAAATGGAAACAATGAAGAACCAGACGAAACAATATATAAACACACCACCTTGAAGAACAAATCCAGATTCAATCCCATCCAGGAGATGAGTAAGGAGATGCGACTTTTTGAAGACTTAGTCGAAAAAGACCTAAAGAGATTAAGGGCTCCTACGAAGTATGATTACAATCTGAATCCGAAAGAAATTAAGGCTCTGAAGGAATTACAGAAGAACAACCAATTAACCATCCGCCCCACTGACAAAGGGGGTGTAATGGTGATTCAGGACTCACATAACTATGAACAGGAGGCGCTACGAATTCTAAGTGACCAGAATGTTTATAGGAAACTGAAGGGAGATCCAGGAGATACATTTGGGAAAGAATTGAAATCTCTATTAGAAGAAGCATATACTGAGGGCATCATTAATAAGAAGGAATTTGAATTTATTAACATCAAATATCCAAGAATTCCCATAATGTACAATCTCCCGAAGATCCACAAATCCTTGGATAACCCACCTGGAAGACCTATTATATCAGGGATTGGATCTTGTACTTCAAATTTATCAAGATACATTGACACATTCCTGCAGCCCTATGTACGGAATACACCTGCATTCTTGGAGGATACCAGACATGTAATCAATACTTTAAAAGAAATCAAATGGGAGGAAGGATGGATTATTGGGACATTAGATATCACTTCCCTATATACAGTAATCGACCACAAAAAAGGCCTAGAATCCGTACAATACTTCCTGGAAAAAGATGACACCTTACAAGATGCACAACGACAATTCATATTGGACTCTATATGGTTCATTCTAACACATAATAACTTCTTGTATAATGGTGACCACTACCTACAGAACAGCGGGACAGCCATGGGGACCAGGTTCGCTCCGGGATATGCAAATCTATTTATGGCACACTGGGAATCCAACCACATTTACGGTGGCGAGGGACCTGGAGGGAACCTGGTCCTCTGGCATAGATTCATCGACGACATCTTGTTCATCTGGAGGGGGAGTATGGTAGCATTGGAAGAATTTACAACAAAGATAAACACTAATAATTTAGGGCTGATCTTCACAGGAGAGAAGAGTACGAAAAATATACACTTCCTAGACCTGGAGATATATATTGAGAAGAACGTTATGAAAACAAGAACCTATATAAAACCAACGGATGTAAATAGCTACATACTTACCACAAGTTGCCACTTTCCGCCATGGCTGACCAATATCCCAAAGGGACAAATGGCGAGAATCAGAAGGAACTGTACTGAGGATGATCAATTCAAACAAGAAGCTAACATACTTAGGGAGAAATTCATGGAGAAGGGATACCGAAAGAACGAATTAAATATAGCCATCCAGACCATGGGAGATAGAGATAGGGAAGAACTGCTAAAGAAAAAACCCAGGATACCAACAGATGATCACGTAATGAGGATTAGTATGGGATACCATACAAATAATAAAAGGACACAGAATATCATAACAAAACATTGGAATGTTCTTAGGAGAGACAAGATCCTAAATACAATTATTCCGGAAACACCGTCCTTTATATTCAGGAGGGCCAGCACAGTTGGACTGAAAGTAGCCACAGCCACTGGCGTATGGAACAAAAATAACAAAAATATTAAACTTGGAAAAGGATTTGTTAGATGCGGAAGATGCCCCAACTGCAGAGACACTAGAGGCTACAACAAAATCACAGAGGTTGCCACAGTGAGTGGCCCCATGAAGATTAATGAATTAATCACATGTGACACTGACACACGAGGAGTGATTTATTGCATCAGGTGTCCATGTGATAAATACTATGTAGGTAGAACCAAACGATTACTTAGAGAAAGGATAGGGGAACATCTCAAAAACATGAAGAAAGGATGGGACGGACATCCCCTATCAAGACATTACAAGGAGAAACACAATTGCAGCATTCAGGACACCAAATTCATAGGCCTAGAAATAGTAAGCAGAGACCCGAGGGGGGGTGATTATATAGCAAGAATGTCCAATAGGGAAAGTTTTTGGATCTTTAGCCTAGGGACTATGGCCCCCAGGGGATTGAATGCAGAGTTTGAGATATTTGGGTTCCTATGAATGTATGCCTGCATACAGACCTACCCAATGTGACAGACAATCCATATGTGCAGGGGACTATATTGCCCCTATCCTAATGTAAAATATTGTGCATTGATGTCCCTTATGGGTACCCTTCAAGTTTATATATATATATATTTATTGAGATAATATGTATCCATTAGGTAGTCCCCCAATTTTGAACGCATAGGGGATATTATAGCACGTGCACATGTCGCATGTACACATATATATACCCTATATAATTTACATCCCCAATACTCCCAGCCCTCAAAAATATACATTTTTTCCACATTTCACATTTTCTCCATATTCCCAATTTTTCCATATTTCCACCCCTTTCTATTTTTTTACATTTTTTATATATTTTTTATCTTGTACAGATTGGGGATTTGTGGTAATGCTTAAATGCACGCAAGAGGACCCCAGTGTGAAGGACACACGAAAAATACGTATTGACACGGAAAATACGTATTAATACGGAATACAGCCACTTTGGGACCCAGGGGAATCCACACCAGGAGGAGAGGAGGAGCTAATGGAGTATATCAATCCAGAGATGGCTGTTCACTAATCACAGGCTTTGAGAAAGGCGGCCGTAGTCCGCTGAAACGTGTAAGCCCTCATCATACAACCCACGCTGTCCAAAATTGCTACAGGAACAAATGCCTTGCAGCCGCATCAACTAGGTACAGGACGCACTTAACGGACTGACCCACTCAAGCTGTTACCAGGCAACAGCTGAGCAATACAGGACGCGGGGAATAGGTGACGTCACCGGAAGTGAACCAGCCCTCACCCGGGACGGCGGAACGGATTGAGGATACAGCGTGTGCACACGCTGAGTTTAGTCACGGAGCAGCCGGCCGGAGCTCTGATTCAAATACTGGACTCCAGCCCGACCCTAAACCTACCCGTCAGGAACGTGAGTAGAACCAGTGTGGATGCTTTATTGCAGGAACCATAGACGCCAAGGTAAACACTAATAACTCATCTGGCTCTACTTGGAACTTATAGTGAAGAGGATACACTCTTGTGATGTGATAACTAGTTCCCCATGGGGCATCTCTATTGGAGCACATCAACCTACTCCACTCCTATTAAGGATTAAAAAGACATTACAAGTGACACATATTCAGAGCTATCAATAGAGACTATACCATACAGATTTTTTATTTTAAAACCTCTCTATTTTAGTTTTTATCCCATTTTTTATCCCAATTTTTATCTTCATTTTTTCATGCACATTGGAAGGTCTGTGTATGTCTGAGTGAGTGGATGATATGTATATACATTGAATATGAAATATATGCAATATTGTGATGAAAAAATTGCTTTATTTATGCAACAACTGACAGTTTGTGTTTTATAAGTATATTTTGAATAAATTCTGATAAATGTTTTCATTAAGTTGAACAGTATCTATTATTCGCTAAACTGCTAGATAACATCTTTAGGCCCAGCGCAACTAGTCTCTTTGTTTACTAGTGGACACATGCAGTCAGCATAACAATGGTATGAGAGTAGAATAAGTTTTCTCTCCATGCCCTTAGTTGCTTGTCAGTCTCTCAAACTTTTTCCCCCACAGGGCCCCCTGATGCTTCTGGACCCCCCTGCGGAGGCCTCCCTTGCAGGGTCTATTGTTACGCCCCTGAGTACAGTGCTGCGATCAGCAGCTGTGCTGTACTGGGGACAGCCGTGTGACACGGCTGTCCCCCTGGGGGACAAGAGAGCGATTGGCTCTCATAGGCTGAAGCCTATAACAGATGATCACAGGATTGGCTGGCTGCAGGGAGGGGAAAAGAGGGGGGGGGGGAATCACCCGTGTGCTGTGTTGTGCGGCCCTGCAGCATGGCCTTAAAGCTGCAGTGGCCATTTTAGTTAAAATTGGCCTGGTCTTTAGGCGGGTTTACCCCTGTGCGCCTCAAGTGGTTAAAGTGACTAAGCTGAAAATATCGATAATACTCAGATGGAGGGAGACTTTTATTAAACTGAAGTAGCGATAGTGGCATAAGATTTAGTACATTTTTATGTAAATATATGCAGCTTGAAAATGCACCAATCAAGTCCCACCTAGATTTAAATGAATTGGTCTACTTTCAAGCTTTATATCATTGTATAAAAATGTACATACTCCTGCATGCACTCGGAAATATTTGCATCTCATTGATCATCCCTAGCTGCAGGCAACTGGCATTGTTTAAAAGAAAATACATATGGCAGCCCTTCATATTCTTCTCGCTTCAGTTGTCCTTTAAAGTCCAGTTCCAGTCTCCGATGTTTTCCAAGGTCTGTGTAGACACTAAAGTCTCATACACATGTAGGATGCTTGTCACTTGTCAAGGATCAGGACTCGATCCCTCAAGCAACAATTTTGGGCAATGCAGTGCTACTTGGTGTGGAGCTGCATTGTGCTGCTACCTACACCTTGGATCTCCCGGGGCCTGTTTCTAGCCAGTCATTTTACTTTTACCATTTGCTGGCCAGTGTAGTTTTAACTTTTGGGAAAAAGACTTGTTGGATGGATGCATTTATATTGTCCATGTAGGGGATCAATTCACCCTTATTGTGTGATCACGGAGACATATACTTGAATTATTTGCCTCTGAAGAAGTGGCTGGGTTCAGGCCATGAAATACGCATTAGGCTTTGCTTACAATCTTATTACCTTCATGTTTTTTGCTGTTTTTATACTGTATCTGATGCTAAAAACAGACGTTCTATAATGTTTGTATTCTATATCAGAAGATGTGTTTTATATTTAAACTACACCAAAATTATTATTTGAATATATATATATATATATATATATATATATATATATATATATATATATATATATATATATATATATATATATATATGTTCATTATATGTTCATTTTTAGACCTGCTACAATTGTTTACTTTGTTTATATAACTCAAGTCTTTATCATTTTTTCTATTGTGCCTGATCTGCTTTTTATAATTTTGTGAACCGCACATTTTATTGATAAACTTTAAGGACAGAACTTTTAATCATAATCAGCTTTGTCATCATCATCATCAACACCATCATTCTACTATTATACTCCTTTAAATTTTGATACATATGACGAATGCTTTGCCTTTCATTAACCTGTGTATAAGTGTTATATAAACTGTTTATGAGCATCTTGAAAGCCTTTCATAGCCGTAGTATGGTCTGTACTGTACCTTGTTTTCTGCTCTTCCCTTGTATCAGTCCTTCTGCTGGGTGAGATATTTCCTTGCACTTGGTTCTTCATCTCTTCCTCTTTTTCTGATGTATAGTTATTATTAATCTCAGCACTTCTAAATTGATTCAGTGGATTTACACGTCTGTACTTAGACCTGTCTTCATCTTCTGCTGGAATTGAGTTGCTTTTAGATTCTGAGACATTTCTCTGTGTTCCATTCTGGCGTGTGGATTCAATCCCTGATGCATTTTGCTCATTAGCGTTAGGCTGTTTCACTTTTAAAACTGCCTCATGACCTCTGTCACGCCTGAATGACCTCTGTAGCAGTGGTTCATCATCGCTGCTGTCATAAGATGTGATTCCACTGTTTAAACTGTTGGAAAAATCGAGATTTGTCTTAAATAGTGGCTTTGGTCTCTACAAATGTAAGATTCAACAAAAAACTGCATCGCTTGTAAAATTATAATGTATTATTTAAATGCTGAATTATGGCTTATACCATTGTCTGGACCATGCGTGAGCTGACATTAGTGATGCTCAAATACCCCTTTTTAAAATTCGAGTTTGGTCGAATTCGAATAGTAAATTATTCGAGGTCAGTCGAATATTCGAGTCGAATAAATTTTACTATTCGATTCGACCTCGGACTTCGAGCTCACTATTCGAGTCGGTATTCGAGCTCATTATTCGAGCTGACTATTCGAATTGGCCTTAAAAAGCTTCCCAACACTTGTTTTGAGGGTGAATGATGCAAGAAACATATTTTTTTCCAAGTAACAACAGCAAGTGATTATGTGGGGATGTTCCTTTAAAAAAAAAAAAGGTGAAAAGAGAAGTTGTGTCCAGAATTTTGTTCAGTACTGTATATACTTCTTCTTCTTCTTCTTCTTCTTTATCTTCTATATCTTCTTCTTCTTCTTCTATATCTTCTTCTTCTTCTTCATCTTCTTCTTCTTCATCTTCTTCTTCTTCTTCTTCATCTTCATCTTCTTCATCTTCTTCATCTTCATCTTCTTCATCTTCTTCTTCATCTTCTTCATCTTCTTCATCTTCATCTTCTTCTTCATCTTCTTCATCTTCTTCATCTTCATCTTCTTCATCTTCTTCTTCATCTTCTTCATCTTCTTCATCTTCATCTTCTTCATCTTCATCTTCTTCATCTTCTTCTTCATCTTCTTCATCTTCTTCATCTTCATCTTCTTCTTCATCTTCTTCATCTTCTTCATCTTCATCTTCTTCATCTTCTTCTTCATCTTCTTCATCTTCTTCATCTTCATCTTCTTCATCTTCTTCTTCATCTTCTTCATCTTCATCTTCTTCATCTTCTTCATCTTCTTCATCTTCATCTTCTTCATCTTCTTCTTCATCTTCTTCATCTTCATCTTCTTCATCTTCTTCATCTTCTTCATCTTCATCTTCTTCATCTTCATCTTCTTCATCTTCTTCATCTTCTTCTTCTTCTTCTTCTTCTTCTTCTTCTTCTTCTTCTTCTTCTTCTTCTTCTTCTTCTTCTTCTTCTTCTTCTTCTTCTTCTTCTTCTTCTTCTTCTTCATCTTCTTCTTCATCTTCTTCTTCTTCATCTTCTTCTATATCGTCTTCTTCTTCACTTATTTCTCTTTTCATTTTTTTTTTTTTAAAGAAATGCAGCTATTTTTGAGCGTAACAACAAATAGCTGGTGGCGCACGCATGTTGGAAGCGCCATTGTATGTGCTCCCTGGCAGTGGAAACACACAGACAGCAGGAGGTAAATTCAGCAGCAGGATGAGGAGGATGAGTGTGTGGCAGCATGCAGTCAATGAGGCAGGCAGCGTGACATAATAGCCCTGGTACCTAGCGGTGATACCAGGGCTGTAAATAAACACAACAGGAGGTCCCAGACAGCGGTCGTGCAGCCCACATTGTGTCCAATACACAACTGGGACAACACAGTTTTCAACCCGGGCACCTCAGAAAAATTAAACCTTTTTTTGTAATGGTTTCGTAGTTTTGGTTTTACAACCAATTACACAGATATATAGCTATTTTTTAACGTAATAGCTGGTGGCAGAGTGGCAGCAGAAGGTAAATCTGTGTACCCTGGCGGTGGGAAACACAGACAGACAGCAGCAGCAGCAGGAGGAGGAATGGAGGAGTAATTATGTGAGCAGCTATTGTTTGACGTAATAGCTGGTGGCAGTGTGGCAGCAGAAGGTAATTCTGTGTACCCTGGCAGTGGGAAACACAGACAGACAGCAGCAGCAGGAGGAATGGAGGAGTAGTGTGAGTGTGGCAGCAGGCAGGCAGCGTGACATAATAGCCCTGGTACCTAGCGGTGATACCAGGGCTGTAAATAAACACAACAGGAGGTCCCAGACAGCGGTCGTGCAGCCCACATTGTGTCCAATACACAACTGGAACAACACAGTTTTCAACCCGGGCACCTCAGAAAAATTAAACCTTTTTTTTTTTTAATGGTTTGTTTGGTTTTGGTTTTGCAACCAATATAGCTATTGTTTGACGTAATAGCTGGTGGCAGAGTGGCAGCAGAAGAAGGTAATTCTGTGTACCCTGGCAGTGGGAAACACAGACAGACAGCAGAAGGGCAGTACACAGCAGCCCACTGTAGGTGTAAAATGTGTGGCTGCAGGCGACGTAATAGTCAAAGTGAACCAGGCTGGCTTAGTGAGCAGGAGCCAGGAGGTGGTAAAGGGTGGTAAGGCACATTAACGATGGTTCCGGCAGCCAGTTCATGTCCCCCTCTCGCCGACAACAGGGGCCAGGAACTCGCCTTCCACCCACGCCTGGTTCATCTTCAGAAACGTCAGTCTGTCCACAGACTTGTGAGACAGACGTGAGCGTTTCTCGGTGACCACGCCACCAGCTGCACTGAAGCAGCGCTCGGACAGCACGCTGGAAGGGGGGCAGGACAGCACTTCCAGGGCGTACTGCGCTAGCTCGCTCCAGATCTCCATGCGCTTGACCCAATACTCCATGGGATCAACAGGGGCATCGCTGTCAAGCCCGCTGTACGACCCCATGTAGTCAGCCACCATGCGGGTCAGGCGCTGGCTGTGACCGGAGGAGGATGCTGCTGCATGCATCTCCTCTCTAGTCACTGCTGCCGGAGCCTCTACAGTCCTGTAGAGCTCGTGGCTGAGAGACAGCAGGTCTGTGGGGCGCTTGCTGCTGCTGGATGCAGGCACCTGCTGCTGCCTCTGTGCTGGCTGCTGGACAGTGGGGGTGGAAGGCTGGGGGAAGGCTTCCTCCAAGCGCTCAACAAGGGCCTGCTGCAAGCTCCTTATTTGTTGCGCTGGGTCTCCTCCTGCAGGCGGCAGGAACTGGCTCAACTTCCCCTTGAGGCGTGGGTCCAACATCATGCTGATCCAGATGTCCTCCCTCTGCTTCATCTGGATCACCCTGGGGTCCCTGCGCAGGCACGTCAGCATGTGCGCTGCCATTGGGAAGAGGCGGGCCACGTCTGCTGGCACATCGACGTCAGTGCTGTCCTCATCCTCCTCCTCTGCCGCCTCATCCTCTCTCCACCCCCGCACCAACTCAGCTGCGCTGTGCTGATCCCCCTCATCAGCAGCCAGGTCAGGGACCTCCACCAAGTCCTCCTCCTCCTCCCCCTCAGAGGTGGACTGCGCAGCTGGTTGCCGCTCCTGCTGGTCCAAGGCTGCCGCTCCCTGTTCCAGCAAAGCATCGAGGGCCCTGTTCAGCAGAGAAACCAGGGGCACCCACTCGCAGACCATAGCATGGTCCCTGCTCACCATGTTTGTGGCCTGCAGGAAGGGAGCCAGCACAAAGCACACCTGCTGCATGTGCCTCCAGTCATCATCGGGGACGATGGACGGGATGTTGCTGGTCTTGTCCCTTCTCTGAGCTGCGGAAACAGTGGCCAGGGCAAGGTACTGTTTGACAGCGTGCCTCTGTTCAACCAGACGCTCCAACATCGCCAGGGTGGAGTTCCAGCGGGTCGGAACGTCAAGGATCAGCCGATGGCGTGGCAGATCCAGCTCCTTTTGCACGTCTTCCAGGCTCGCACAGGCTGCAGCCGAGCGCCGGAAGTGACGCACAACATTCCTTGCCGTTTCCAGCAGTTCGCCCATCCCCTGGTAGGTGCGCAGGAACTTCTGCACCACCAGGTTCAGCACGTGGGCAAGACAGGGGATGTGGGTCAGGCTTCCCCTGTCTATGGCAGCAACCAGATTGGCCCCATTGTCGGACACCACCTCTCCGACTCTGAGGCCTCTGGGGGTCAGCCAAATCCTCTCCTGCTCCTGGAGTTTGGCCAACACGTGGGCTGCCGTCAGCTTGGTCTTGCCAAGGCTGACCAAGTGCAGCAGCGCTTGGCAGTGGCGGGCCTTCACGCTGCTGCTGAGGCGGGGGGTTTGGCCAGGTGTGGCGGAGGATGGCAGAGGATCGGAGGAACCCGCTGCAGTTCCCCTGACCCTGCGGGGTGGCACCACCCACTGTGTTGCTGCTGCTGCTGCTGTGCCCGCTGCTGCTCTCCCATCCTCACCCCCTTCCACCAAGCTGACCCAGTGGACAGTGAAGGACAGGTAGCGGCCTGTCCCGAAGCGGCTGCTCCAGGAGTCCATGGTGACGTGGACCCTTTCACCAACCGCGTGCTCCAGCCCTCGCTCCACATTGGCCATCACAAAGCGGTGCAGTGCAGGAATGGCCTTGCGGGCGAAGAAGTGTCTGCTGGGGAGCTGCCAGTCTGGGGCTGCGCAAGCAAGCAGCGCCCGCATGTCGCTCCCCTCCTGCACGAGCGTGTACGGCAGGAGTTGGGAGCACATGGCCTGTGCCAGCAAGCCGTTCAGCTGCCGCACGCGACGGCTGCTGGGAGGCAGAGCCCTAACCACCCCCTGGAAGGACTCGCTCAAAAGGCTCTGGCGTGGCCTTTTGCTGACACGGGAATCAGCAGACACAGCGGAGGAGGCCACTGAGGACTGGCTGCCAGAACAGGCCTCAGTGTCGGCGGCAGGAGTTGCAGAGGGGGGAGGAGCAGTGCGTTTCCGCACTCCTGCTGGTGCTGCTGGAGGAGCAGGAGGGCGGGTGGCTGCTGTTGCTGCTGCTGCTGCTGAAGGCTGTGCAGTGATGGGTGTGGTGCCACTGCCAGCACCAGATGCCTTCAGCCTCTGGAACTCCTCATGCTGGTGGAAATGTTTAGCCGCAAGGTGGTTGATGAGCGAGCTGGTGCTGAACTTTAAGGGGTCTGCACCTCTGCTCAACTTCCGCTGACAGTGGTTGCAAGTGGCGTACTTGCTGTACACAGTGGGCATGGTGAAAAAGCGCCAGATTGGTGACAGAAACATCCCCCTACGGCATGGAAGCGCTGATGCCTGTCTCCCTGTGGTGGTTGGGGGGGGGGCTTGGGTGCGGCTGGTGGTGGTACTGGCTGATGCTGCTGCTGCTGCTGAGCCTGAGACACCAGCAGGCTGTGGGACGCTGCCAATGCTTGCAATGATGCGCCTCCTTGCAAGGCCCACAAGCGCATCCTCCTCCTCCTCCGAGCTGCTGAGGACGACATCCCCTGGAGGTGGTGGCACCCAGTCTCTGTCTGTCACCGGGTCATCACCATCATCCTCCCCCTCCTGAAACATGTCCTGCTGGGATGATGACCCCCCAAACTCCTCTCCTGATGCATGGATGGGCTGCTTGACTGTCGCCACAGTCTTGCTGTCCAATCCCTCATCCCCCAAAGTGCCCATCAGCATCTCCTCCTCAAAATCGCCAACAACAGCAGACAATTGACTCATCATGCCTGGGGTCAAAAGAGTGCTGAATGACAGGTCGGCGACTGACGGTGAACTGGCCTCCTCCCCAGACCCTGCTGGGCGGCTGCTGCGAACAGGGGTGGTGGTGGTGGTGGTGGTGGTGAGGGTGGAGGCCTCGGATGCAGAGCTGATGGCGGGCTGCTCATCCTCCGTCATGAGTTGCACCACAGTGTCTGCATCCTTTTCCTCAATGGGACGTTTCCGACCCGGCTGGAGGAAAATCGGAGCAGGTGCTACACGCTGCTGCTGCTGTGTCTCTGCAGCGTGAGTTGCAGATGCTCCTGCTGGGCGGCGCCCAAGGCGTCCACGGCCAGTGGCTATGGGAGGAATGTTAGCCACTGACGCTGCTGCTGCTGCTGCGGAACTGTGCATGGTGGCGCGCCCGCGGCCGCGGCTTGCCACAATGCTGCTCCCTCTCCTCCTGATTCCCTTGCTGCCCTTCCCCTTGCCCAAACCGCGCTGGCTGCCACTTCCAGACATCTTCAATGTTTTGGGCGTATAGACAAAACTTTTTTAAAAGGGCGGATGAAAAGTGGGGTACTTTAATGGAGTGGGTTGGTTGGTGAGGTGACTGAGTGAGTGTCCCCTAGTACAGTAAGTAAGTAGTAACAGTCAGGAAGTACAACTAGCAGTTACAATAATCAGTAGTAATCACAAGTAAATTTAGTGTGTGTACACTCAGACAGTGAGTGCACGCAGGCAGGAGCTAGTAGCCTATGAACACAGTGACTGAGTGTCCTAGACTCCTAGTACAGTAAGAGTAAGTAGTAACACCAGTAAGTAGAACTAACTAATTACAATAATCAATCAGCGATCAGAAGGAAATGGAGTGTGGGTGTGTGTACACTCAGACAGTGAGTGCACGCAGGCAGGAGCTAGTAGCCTATGAACACAGTGACTGAGTGTCCTAGACTCCTAGTACAGTAAGAGTAAGTAGTAACAGTAAGTAGAACTAACTAATTACAATAATCAATCAGCGATCAGAAGGAAATGGAGTGTGGGTGTGTGTACACTCAGACAGTGAGTGCACGCAGGCAGGAGCTAGTAGCCTATGAACACAGTGACTGAGTGTCCTAGACTCCTAGTACAGTAAGAGTAAGTAATAACAGTAAGTAGAACTAACTAATTACAATAATCAATCAGCGATCAGAAGGAAATGGAGTGTGGGTGTGTGTACACTCAGACAGTGAGTGCACGCACGCAGGAGCTAGTAGCCTATGAACACAGTGACTGAGTGTCCTAGACTCCTAGTACAGTAAGAGTAAGTAGTAACACCAGTAAGTAGAACTAACTAATTACAATAATCAATCAGCGATCAGAAGGAAATGGAGTGTGGGTGTGTGTACACTCAGACAGTGAGTGCACGCACGCAGGAGCTAGTAGCCTATGAACACAGTGACTGAGTGTCCTAGACTCCTAGTACAGTAAGAGTAAGTAATAACAGTAAGTAGAACTAACTAATTACAATAATCAATCAGCGATCAGAAGGAAATGGAGTGTGGGTGTGTGTACACTCAGACAGTGAGTGCACGCACGCAGGAGCTAGTAGCCTATGAACACAGTGACTGAGTGTCCTAGACTCCTAGTACAGTAAGAGTAAGTAGTAACAGTAAGTAGAACTAACTAATTACAATAATCAATCAGCGATCAGAAGGAAATGGAGTGTGGGTGTGTGTACACTCAGACAGTGAGTGCACGCAGGCAGGAGCTAGTAGCCTATGAACACAGTGACTGAGTGTCCTAGACTCCTAGTACAGTAAGAGTAAGTAATAACAGTAAGTAGAACTAACTAATTACAATAATCAATCAGCGATCAGAAGGAAATGGAGTGTGGGTGTGTGTACACTCAGACAGTGAGTGCACGCACGCAGGAGCTAGTAGCCTATGAACACAGTGACTGAGTGTCCTAGACTCCTAGTACAGTAAGAGTAAGTAGTAACACCAGTAAGTAGAACTAACTAATTACAATAATCAATCAGCGATCAGAAGGAAATGGAGTGTGGGTGTGTGTACACTCAGACAGTGAGTGCACGCACGCAGGAGCTAGTAGCCTATGAACACAGTGACTGAGTGTCCTAGACTCCTAGTACAGTAAGAGTAAGTAATAACAGTAAGTAGAACTAACTAATTACAATAATCAATCAGCGATCAGAAGGAAATGGAGTGTGGGTGTGTGTACACTCAGACAGTGAGTGCACGCAGGCAGGAGCTAGTAGCCTATGAACACAGTGACTGAGTGTCCTAGACTCCTAGTACAGTAAGAGTAAGTAGTAACACCAGTAAGTAGAACTAACTAATTACAATAATCAATCAGCGATCAGAAGGAAATGGAGTGTGGGTGTGTGTACACTCAGACAGTGAGTGCACGCACGCAGGAGCTAGTAGCCTATGAACACAGTGACTGAGTGTCCTAGACTCCTAGTACAGTAAGAGTAAGTAATAACAGTAAGTAGAACTAACTAATTACAATAATCAATCAGCGATCAGAAGGAAATGGAGTGTGGGTGTGTGTACACTCAGACAGTGAGTGCACGCACGCAGGAGCTAGTAGCCTATGAACACAGTGACTGAGTGTCCTAGACTCCTAGTACAGTAAGAGTAAGTAATAACAGTAAGTAGAACTAACTAATTACAATAATCAATCAGCGATCAGAAGGAAATAGAGTGTGTGTTGTGTGTGTACACTCAGACAGTGAGTGCGCACACGCAGGAGCTAGTAGCCTATATGAACAGTGACAGTGAGTGTCCCTACGGGTACAGTAAGAGTAAGTAGTAAGTAAGTACAACTAACAATAATCAATCAGTAATCAGAAGGAAATAGAGTGTGTGTACACACAGACAGTGAGTGAGTGCACACACGCAGGAGCTAGCTAGTAGCCTATAAACAGTGACAGTCAGTGAGTGTCCTACTCCTAGTACAGTATAACTACAATACTATTAGTAAAGGACAGCAGAAATACTGGTATAGATGAGAGAAATAAACAGAGGACAGCTGCCCACAGAGGCAAGGCCCCCCTGAGGCCTAAACCTGTAAGCTTGCAGCAGCTGCCTGCAGTTCTCTAATGTAACACACAAGCTACTAACTAAAATACAATGTCTATCTAACTAACAACAATATAGGTGTATATGGCAGGTGTAGGTGAGCAAAAACGCTAGGTAAATGACCACAATAGAGCACTTGCTAAGCCAAAGCACAAAGGAGCAACTCTCTCTCTGTACAAGTATCAGGCAAGGACGGAGAAACGTAACATGGCGGCCGCTATTTATAGGGTAGGGGCTGGCCAGGGTCCCCCTCTGTGATTGGCTGCCGTCAGAGGGCCTGGGAGCCCTCTGATTGGCTCTAAGGACATCAATCTGGGCTATGACGCTATTCGAGCTCGGTACCGAGCTCGAATAGCGCCGGTTTGCTCGAATAGCTCGAATAGTGAATGGGCTATTCGAGTGTACTCGGATAGCCCATTCGAATAGCTCCAGCTATTCGGAGCTCGAATACCGAGCTCGAATAGCTGAAAAAGAGCTCGAATATTCGAGCTACTCGAATATTCGAGCTCTGCTGAGCACCACTAGCTGACATTGATATTTTCTCCCTGTCTGCGGTGGTAGGGCAGCAAAAATGACATTAAATGAAAGAAAAGTGGAGCTGAATAGAAAACTGTGGAGTTATATTTTGCACAACTCTGGTGCATTATCAAAAGGACATCTAGTCCTCCACAATGGATTGCAGTGGCTTTGATGTAAATGAAGAGCTGGGTCTGAAGATCTTGGTCTTTTCATATATGAGCTTGGCTCTTTTCAATTATACCTACAGTAAAAATGGCAAAATGCCTTATTATAATGCATATTTTGTCAACCAAAAAAACTTACAAAGAAACATACACTCTGGAAATGTTTTTCTTTATTTTATGCAACCTTGTTTGTGTACTGATCTGGCCCAGGGTCATTTCTTGGGCAGAACGGGCAGGGCAACTGCTCTGGGTGCAGACCAGAAAGTAGAAGAAGGGTGGTGCAGGCAGAAGGACATAATCGCTAGGGAGCTGGTGACGCGTAGTGCAGCCGAATGGAAGTAGAAAGAAGATTACCAGCGCTATCACCTTCCTTGACTACTCCTGGGCTGCCTACATTCGACAATTGCGCAAAAGGTGGATCAGCGCAACACCAGGCCACCTCCGAATGGCCTCCAATCAGAGATGCGCCGAGCCCCCCCAGGAACTACAAACGCACCTTGAACCCAAACAGAAGCTCTGCATATACACCAAAAGCATGTCTGTTAGGTGGGAGCAGCTGACCAAAAACGAATTAAATTAGTACATAGCAAGGAAATGAGCAGCACTACTCATTACACTACATTCGACATCAAGTCATCATCATGTCACTACTGCTTGATGACACGTGATGTTATGTAGCGGTATTGCAGGCTGTCAGTGCGCGGCACCCATGGAGAAGATGGCTTTCCAGGCTCTCTTTGCCTGTGTGTTTTCCTGGTCCCTGCTTCCTCCTGGATGAGGGGCTGGTCACTAGTAAGTAGGCAGATCTACTTGTGACCTGTGGCTGTGTGACTGTCCCTAAAGAGGAAGGGTTTGCGAGTCCACAGGGGTGGGGGGAAGGGGGCACAATTTTTACACCCTCGCCCTGGGTGCAGTTTAGCCTAGAAACTGCTCTGATCTGGCTTACATGTTTGTCTAAGGTTCAGGCATTGAATTACTTCCTTGTGTGTATTATTTGGTTATTCAGAATGCTTATGACAAAAAAGTTTCATGTCTTTACTTAGTAAAGCTCTAAGGATCTGGGGATCAAGTGAGACAGATCTCTAAAGCACAGTAATTCCTGACATTCCAGGTAAAATTGTTCAGACAGATTCAGCTATTACTTCTGATGATTTTTGTTATTGATGTTGAGTTAATATGGGTGCCAGGTTTTGATATTAAAAAGCCAAATTGATGACCATTAAGATTTCATCCATCCAACAGGGCTTGGATTTGGCAGTGGAGGTGAGGATGACAAAAGCTGAGTATCAGTAAGGGTTAACTATCAACTACAGGGCAACAGCTTGGGTGGAGGAGCCTGGTGTACATGTTACGGCCAGAACCCGAAGTCTGGCCACTTCGGTTCTGGCTGGTCAAAACTAGAAGTGGCCGTCACACTGTGGCCAATATCCAAAATTAATTGATTCCTGGCGGCTCAGTTATTCTGTTACTGCTCTGGCTCCTCCCCTTGCTTGTCTCTTATTGACATCTTTCAGCCAAGGACACATGCAATGCACACAGAGCCGTTTGTGTATTGCCAACTGTTCATTGCGGCAGGGAAGCAGAGCAGGAATGCTGCAGACGTTGCATCTGCCAGAACGACTCTGGGGGAATGCGCGTCCCCAGCTGAAAGATGTCAGTAGGGCATGAGGAGGATCCAGAGCCATTACAGAATAACTGAGCCACCAGGAATCAATTCATTTCGGGTATTGGCCGCAGTGTGACGGCTATGTCTAGTTTTGATCGGCTACAACCCAAAGTGACCAGACTTCGGGTTCTGGCAGCAACATATATAAAAATTAAAGCAGTATAAAGGAGGAGAGGCAGTGTTGGTCTTACCTCTATTGAAGAAAAGAGGCCAGTCAAACTGGAAAAAGTTTTGTAATCAAGCACAATAAAAGAGATGATTCACAGGTGCTTACCCGCCTCCTTAGGTCAATACAAATCTAAAGGTGCTTGTCTGCCTGGCTGTGATAAGCATGAGTGCCTCTAGAGGTGCTTCTCATATGACACCCCATAGCATGCGTTGCCTAGTAACCCACTGCAGGCAGTGCAATGCACCTCACTGCAAACAGAGCAGTGTGATTGGCCCGATTGAAATATAATGGCATTGTGGTTCCATGTTGTGTGACGCAACAGCTAAAGTGAAAAAGAGCCTGAAGTAGGAGGTTAAGTTCAGGTGTGAGAATGTGTGAGTGCTGCAGAAGAAGGTTAAGTTGTGGTGTGAGAAATGGGTTACCACTAAAAAGAAGATTAGGGGTAGGTGTGAAAAAGCAGTAAATGCTAAGACAGTAATTAAGGGTTATGCGTATTTTTCATTCTGCTGCCGGTGAGTTAAGTGCAGGGTGAGCCAAATGATGGCTCATCCTGCAGCCGCTCAAATTCCCAGTGGTGTTAAATACTATTTCTCCTCCGAGCCATATCCCTCCAAGTCATATTAACTCTGAGAGAGAAGTAATTTGTGGTCCAGCGATTGCTGGAACCCCAAATTACCCCACGCACTATAGTATCAGCTGAGCGCTGAAACCGCCTGCTTTGCAGGTTATTCCTTAAGAAAGAGTTTTCATAAAGGGGAAGCAGGAAAAAACGGTGCCAGCAGCTAGTGGGCGAAAAGGGTGAGTAGGGTTAGGTTAAGCTGTATTGTTGAATTATATAACGATTTTTAAAAGTAAATTTTTCTTTCGTTTTCATCTCACATCTGATTTTAAACGGTATTTATCACTAACCAATTGGTTAGTCCTTAGATGATACTATCTCACAAAATGTATGTATTCTAAGTATTTCCCCAGCTATTTTTTTTTTGACTGCACTGATGTTTATCATTATTGAGATTTCGTTATTGTAATGGATAGCGGAGATACGGCCGCAACAGCAAGTGGCATGACGGCCATCTCCGCGTCGCAGCCAGCGGCCTCAGCCCCGCAGTTACACGCTGGTGCTTTGCCTGGTCCTTCTATTGCTCATAGACTTAGGGCTGCCAGGCGACAGGACCTTTATGCAACTAGAAGGGGAGTCAGCTGATCAGGCGATCAGCTGACTCCAGCTATGCTCCGGATTGGCTGAGTGACTGGGGCGGCGCTGTGGAGCGCTTGCTGTATACATAGGACAGGTCATTCAGTTGCTCCGCGTCTGCTGTTGCAAATGCTACATGTTAGCACTCAGACCTAGTCATATCCCAAAGTGTGCTAGAACCAGCTGGAGCTGGGGATCCACACTTAGCCAGATTCTGTTGATAGCTTAAAGTACTAATTGAATTGTATTATTTGTTATGACCTTCTGCTAGCCTGACTACTCTTCTGTTTACTGATCCTGTACCTTTGCCTATCTGATATAGTTGTCGACTCTGCCTAAAACACTACTCTGATCTAGCTTTCTGTCTCTGTACCGTATCTGTCCGCTCGTTGCCAATCCTGCTTGTCAGACTCTCCTATCCTCACCAGTGAGCCTAGTCACTGGTGAGGGATTCCCTGCCAGTATCACCTGCTTCAGTGGTGAATACTAGCTGCAGTACTATCTGAATCACCTGCTCCTCAGGTGGTCAGTAGCTGCAGTACAGTCTGAATCACCTGCTTCTCAGGAGATTACTAGCTGAAGTACTATCTGAATCACCAGCTCCTCAGGTGGTCAGTAGCTGCAGTACAGTCTGAAACACCTGCTTCTCAGGAGATTACTAGCTGCAGTACTTTCTGAATCACCTGCTCCTCAGGTGGTCAATAACTGCAGTACAGTCTGAATCACCTGCTCCTCAGGTGAATAGTCACTACAGTACTATTCTCTCTACCTGCCCCTCAGGTGATAGTGGCTACAGTACAGTCTGAATCACTCATTCCTCGGGTGATCAGTACACTTGATGTAACATAGTTCCACCCGCTCCTCGGGTGAACCATCTCACTATTTGTCTGTATCTCCAGCTTGCTGGAGTTTGTATTCCTGTGTTACATAGATATACTCCTATATCCCAGCTCCTCTGGGAATTGCCAGTATCTCTATCACTACTGTTGCACCAAACACATACCCTCACATTGGTTGTCCTGGTCCTGGCTATACCAGTATTATTGGTGATTCTGCCGATCACACATAATCAGGTATAGCGTCTGTATTATTGGTGATACTGCAGATCACCAATAATCAGAGAAATCTGTTCTCGCTGACACCAATAGTTACAGTTATCCATCAGGCCCTTTTTTCCTGGCGCCCATTTTTCATGCACCCCATAAAGGGAATTGCTGAATGATTGGCGGAAAGTGATTAAATATTTCCCTGAAAGTCATAATATAATAAACACCCCTAGGAAACAGGAGCCGTCAATTCTAGCATCAAATGGGGCTGTTACTCCCTCGGACATATCAGTTCATATAAAACGAATATCGGAGTTACATCAACAAACTAATACGAAAGAAATTAAGGGGAAGCTGAGCCCACAAATTCAGAGCCAAAAACAACTGAATAAAATGATGGCAGCAGAATCTGGAGAAGCCTTAGCAGAGAAGATGGAAGGAAGATTGGAAACTAAGATGATGCAACTGATGGAGGTTTTTGCTAAGAACTTGCAACAGACAGTGGTTATTACTGTACAAGAAAGTATTAAAGAGGCGGTTGCCCTCGAAATTAAAGCTATTCGGGAAGAAATTCAAAATCTAACAAAGGAAATTCAGAAAATAGATAATAAAATGGATACAGCCAATGCTAAAATATTAAATCAAGAGATAGCAGTAGCACTGGAGAAATATAGAAAGCACGCCCAGGAAATCAGCAGTAAGGTAGATGACCTAGAGAATCGCAGCAGACGCAGCAATATTAAAATAAGAGGTATTCCAGCCCAGATAAAAACTGAAGATCTCCAGTTGATAACTACAGAAATTTTTAAGCAAATACTAGGAGAAGATGCCCCACAAGAAATAATAATTGACAGAGTGCACAGAGTAGGCAAGGTAAAAGGGGACGTGCGTGCCAGAAGCAGGGACGTATTATGTAAATTTCATCTTTTCACACTAAAAGAAAAAATCTTGAAGAAAGCGAGAATCATGAACTCAATAAAATACCAAGAGAATGATATCGAATTATTTCAGGACCTTTCAATGAGGACAATTGAAAGAAGACGCCTCCTAAAACCAGTGCGGGAAGAAATTCAGAGGAAAGGAGGGACATATAGATGGGGTTTCCCCCTCAGCTTAATTGCGACAGTTAATAATAAATCTAAAATCTTGAGGGATGGGGAACCTCTGACCCCCTTTTTGGAAGATCTGGGGCTATCCCATATACAGATTTCTGGCTGGGAGGAATCACTAGGCTAAAATATAGATGGTTACCACAGGACGTGGGGTAGTGGGTCTCCGAGACTCTGGCTCTTCATTGGTAATCCTAAGTGAATTACTAAGAGGAGTATCTGGAAATAAGGGCCAACCAAAAAAAAAAAATGTGTGAGTTGGGCCCTTCCAGGTATGGATATACGACGGATGTATGTGGAATGGATGTGTTGTGTTTAAATGAAGGTTGTCAGCCGATTATTATTGTTGCACAGGTGGAAGTTATTATATCCATAGGTGGGGCTACCCAACCATGGCCACAACTAATTTTAAAGAATTTTGTATTAATAAAATTAATGAAATTAAATTTGAATCTATTAATGTGAAAGGGGCTAATTCAGGGTGTAAAAGAGGAAGAATTATTGAAGAATTGGTACGTAAAAAGGTAGACATAGGGTTTATCCAAGAAACTCATTTTAAAACTAAAAAACTGCCCAATTTTTTTGATAAAAGATATAAAAAATGGGTGATCAATTCGAATAATCAGAAAAAGGCTAGGGGGGTGGCGATTGTCTTTAGTTCCAAACTGGCCGTGACAATTGATGAGGTGATTAAAGATGAAGAAGCAAGAGAATTAATAGTGGTAGGATGTATCAATGGTATAAAATTTACATTGGCCAATTTATATGCACCGAATGTGAATCAAGTGGATTTTATAATCAATTTTCTGGAGAAGGTGAAGAATGTGGCAACAGGAATGATAATTATTGGAGGATATTTTAATGTAGCCATTGATCCAAGCTATGATACATCAAGGGGAGGGAGCTGTATATCGGACAAAGAATTGGAGAGGTTGACAGATAGAATTAAAATATTAGAATTGGTGGACATATGGAGACTGCAGCACATACAGGTGTGAGATTATACATTTGTTTCTAATAGGCACGGGACCGCCTCCAGGATCGACCTCTTTTTAATACCCCGGAAGGATATTGGGAGAGTGGGGGGGGGACTGAAATTGGACTTATAACATACTCCGATCATGCTCCAGTCTGGCTGACTATGGAAGTGGGTCAAGAGCCCGCCACGGATAGACTGTGGAGATTGGACTCGGCGTTACTGGAGGATGAGGAGGTTAAAAAAAAACTGTCGGCAAGTATAAAGGAGTTTCTGGCACATAATGTGTCACCAGAAATTTCTCCAATTACTCTACGGGACACCTTTAAATGTGCTATAAGAGGTACGTTGATTGCAATTAAGAGTACTAAGATCAAAGAAAAAAAACTTAAGACAGATAGTCTGATCACACAATTGGAAGAAGCAAATTAAATATGGAAGGTCTGTCCTTCGACTGAAAATATAATAAAGGTTAATAATGTCAAAATAAAGCTCAATCAAGTCTTAGATAAAAGATGTGAACAAGATTACAAAAAAAAAACCTCTTATATTTCAAAAAAAATATAGATCGAGCAAGGCCATGGCGGAATATTTAAGGAAGGGGAATAAGAAAAATTTTATTGAGAAGATTCGGGATGACAGTGGGAACCTTTATACTAAGAGCGAAGAGATTGGTGCAATCTTCACCGACTATTATGAAAAATTATATAATCTAGAAAAGGACTCGACCTTAGAGCCGAGTACTTTTCTCGAAAAGGCGGGATTACCAGTAATTAATGAGGATATGCGGTCGATGCTGGAGACACCCATTGCTGAATCAGAATTCAAAGAAACAGTTTTTAAATTAAAAAAAGGGAAGAGCCCAGGCCCAGATGGGTATACAGCTGAATTTTACCAAACAGTCTGGGAGGATCTGGCCCCTATATTCTGCAGTCTAGTAAATTTTGAAGATTTTGAAGTCACCTTCTCCAGAGAATCAAACAAGGCTCATATATCATTAATACCGAAAGAGGGGAAATCTACTGACAAATGCAGCCAATACAGACCAATTTCCCTAATCAACGTAGACGTTAAAATATACTCCAAAATATTGGCAACAAGATTGGAAAATATTGTGGAACAGTTATTGGGTAAACAACAAATTGGTTTTAGAAAAAAAAGATTAATACAAGAAAATGTCTATGCGGCTGTTGGTTTTATGCACGAGTGTAAAAAGGGGAAAAAAGAAGGTATTTTGGTAACAGTGAACGCAGAGAAAGCCTTTGATCGAATATCAAGAGATTTTCTATTTAGTACTTTAGAAAAATTTGGGATAGAAAATTCCTTTATCTCCAGAATTAAAAAACTTTATCGAAATCAATACTCGTGCATAGGGCTGAATGGCCGGGTGGCAAAAGAATTTAAATTGAATAATGGAGTGAGACAGGGTTGCCCATTGTCGCCCCTCCTTTTTAATCTTGGTCTGGAACCGGTGATTAATCTAATTCAAAAGGAGAAGCTTATAAAAGGTATACCTATGAAAGACTATGAGCTTAAACTTCTCGCCTATGCAGATGATCTTCTGTTGACATTGTTAAATCCCTCAGTGTCCCTTTATAGGGCTCTGAAAATACTTGATGAATTTAGTAAGTTTTCTAATTTTAGAATCAATAGGGGGAAAACTATGATCCTGAATATTGGATGTTCCGAAATAACAAAATCTATATTACAGAAGGCTGACCATCTGGCTTGGTGTAAAAGATCAAATATCTGGGAATTGAACTATGTAGTGACTATACGGATTTATACAACGTTAATTTCCCCAAGCTAATCACGGATTGTAAAGCTATACTGAGATCTGCAGATCGCCCGTGTTTTGGAGCTCTAGCCAGGATAGACATCATTAAGATGCTGGTTTTGCCAAAGATACTTTATGTTCTACAGTGTTTGCCAATTGCCCTTCCGAAAAGATGGTTTTAAGAATGGAGAAGTATTTTTCAAAATTTTATATGGGCAAATAAAAAACATAGGATAGCTTATGATTACTTGATGAGAGGGAAAAAGCGGGGGGGATTGGGGGCCCCAGATGTATTGGGCTATTATAAATGTATCCATGTTACAAGAATAGTAGAATGGTGCTGTCCAACTGCCCGCGAAAGAATCTGGATAAAGGTAGAACAGGAAGATTTAAATCTAGAAATGGTTAATACATGGATCCTAGATAATATAAGAGCATTATTGGAGAAAACATCACACCCTATTATTAAACCAACTCTTAGAACATTATATGATATGTTAAAAACATGGGCCTTTGACTTTGGAGTTTCCCAATTGGTCACACTTAGACATAACAAGGATTTTCCGCCTGCATTAGATAAGGATTGGTTCAGAATCAATAATGTCAGTCCTGACATTAGACTCTTAGATATTCAAGGTAACAAGGATTTAAAAATAATGGGGGTCTTGGGTACCAACTGGGAGATAACATCTTGGGCTAAACTGCAAATAAGCAACTTTATAAAAAAGTTAGAAAAAAAAGGGGTATTAGTAAGCAGTTAAATATAATTGAACGATGGATCGCCATGAATGAGAAACCAAAAAAGCTTCTATCTAAATGCTATAAATATATGCAGGAGAATACCTGCGGTAGATTTTCTATGTGGCGAGAAAAATGGGAGGAAGATCTGAAAGTCACTTTAGATGAGCATAGGTGGAATCAGGTGACCCATATAATCTGGAAATACCCTTTTAGAAAACTGCAATGGACCCAATACAAAACCGTGGCCAGATGGTATTTTACACCAGCCAAGATGGTAAGGTTTTCAGGGAACCAAAACAATCAATGTTGGCGGTGTGATCAGGGGGGGGGGCGATGAGATACATATGTGGTGGAGCTGTCCGGTGGTTAGGGGATTATGGGGAGAACTAGAGGACTTTTAGGGTAAATATTTGGGAAAATGTATTCAGATCGATCAAATGGAGGCAATTTTTGGCATTGTTGACTCTGAAAGTAATATGCTAGTAAAAGAATTGAGAGAAATTGGTTCATTGGTTGTCGGTAATATCATAGCTAAGAAATGGAAAAGTAAAGACCCTATTAAAATATCGGAGTGGTTAGTAGGTATGTTTGATTTTTGGGAGGAGGCGTCCGCTGCAGATGGAGAAATATACAATATGGGAATGCGTGATGAGAACTGGTTGGGGAGACTTAAAAAGGGGTGGATGGAATTAGTGGTAGGGGCAGATTGTTAGATATAAATAACGTTGAAAAGGATGTGGAGTCCATGGTGGGTAGTATGGAGGTATATTTTGGTTATGATTGGTATGATGAAGGCTGTTGTTCGGGCCCCATCTCCGCAGTGCATTATCTTTGTGCGTTTCGGCTGCGGTTCCGTTTGCGGTCCGGCTGGGTCCGGCGTATCCGGTCGGGTCTCGGTTCGGCTTGGCTCACCACGGTTCACGACGGTGGGTCGGGCGGGATCTGGTCCTGGCGGGGTATGCCGGATCTGGCTGGGTCGTGGATAGGGGTGGGATCGGGTTACACTGAGGGCCGGAGTGTGCAGATTGGGTTTTTTATGGGATTAGTACCCTTACAGAATATACAGAATATAAGTAATACCGGCTGACGAGGAGTTTGGTGAAGGATGTGAATGTTTGGTTGTTAGAGGGGAATGACTTGGTCTGTATTCTTTTGAATGAGGGTATATGAGCTGGTATTTATGGGTATATGAAGGTATAGATGGGTTTGTAAGAGTAGTAGGATGAATGGGGGGGAGGGGGTATGTGTCGGGTTGTATAAGTGGGATGGGTCGAGTAAGATTCTGTGGTTGGTTTGTATATATTTTTTGTAAATTTAATATGCATTTACTATATTTGGACAAAATAAAAGAAAGTATATAAAGAATGCCGAACTATGATGCAAACTGATTTACCAGACATAAAGAGGTTTACGATGAAGCCTATTTGCTGAGTCTGGTAGCATAGATACAGAGCTGAGTTCGGGAAAAAAAAAATATTTCCCTGAAAATAACATCACTGATGAATATTTCTGTACACAAATTATCTTCCTACCAATATTAGATCAAAAAACAGACATGAGTTGGTGCTTTGTGTGCGACAGATAAAAAGAAGCCAGAAATTGTCAACTCTGTATTTACCTTATCATTGTTTGAAAGGAGACTCAATACAACAGGTAAGATTATACACAAACCTTTTGAGGAAAAAGGAGTGACTAAGTATTAAGGAAAAAATATTTTATTGGTATTACCATATGTTTCACTATTCATTTTATGATTTCCTGTCCATACATAATATGTGCAAACACGTGAGAATAACTAAACATGCAGTGATTTCCGTGAACGCAAAGTGAGGCTGTTCATCTTAACAATTGAGGAGGCATCAGACATAAAAGTCACTTGCTTGGTCTGTACAGTAGATCAGTCCAGCAGCACACTCCATAATATAACATTGAAACTCTCATTTT
Source organism: Hyperolius riggenbachi (assembly GCF_040937935.1). Taxonomy (NCBI): domain Eukaryota; kingdom Metazoa; phylum Chordata; class Amphibia; order Anura; family Hyperoliidae; genus Hyperolius; species Hyperolius riggenbachi. The sequence goes on along the minus strand of NC_090648.1, from coordinate 196,592,303 downwards.
CTCAGTACTATTATATGGCCCAGTTATCCAGAAATGTTCTGCGTGAGAACAAAAATAAATAGTTTGCAAAACAAACCAAAAAACAGAGGACTGCAATAATTGTCAATAATGTGCATTTAGACAATGCTGGTAATGTTTAGCCTATCTACTATCAATTTTTTTAGGAAGGAAATGAGATGCTGAAAGAAAACCTACACCAGTGCAGGGGCACCAAAGACATTCCATCAACATGAGGTGTGACGCGTGAGTCTCTAGTGCTGCTAGATGAGAATTCTAACCAGTGACAGTCACTAATAAATGAATTTAATTTTAGTGATGACTGAAAACAGTGGTTTTGCAGGGGAAACCCACGAGGTTTTTTTTTTTTTTTTTTAATCTAAGGTGGGTTCTCGTTGAGTATTGCTGCAAGGGGAGGCGGTAGGGTTTCTACCAAGTGTGAGTCAGTGGGGGGCAGGGCCAGTGACAGCTTGTGCGGTGTAGCTCTGCTGCACATTTCACACACACCAGCATAATTACACTATTACATGCTGCAGGATGGCGTCAAATGGGATCAGAGTGGCCTGTCGCCACGCCTGCCGTAGAGCCAATGGGGAACCCAAATACAGCCACGTATGTCAGACATTGGAGCTGAAAAGGAAAGTGCCAATATCAAACATAGTCCGACACAAGATTGAAAATAATTAATTATCATCTACTGTTAACATAAGAACTCAAGAATGAGAATGGCCAGCTACCAGGGTCATTGTTTGTACCTGTGTTTCGTAGTTAAATAAAGAAGTTTCGTATGGAGAGTGCCGGGGTCATCTTCTCTTTTGTTTAAAGATTGGCCATGAGGTTGACCATGAGTCTTTCCCACAAGTCCACATATATGTGGAGACAACAATCACTGTTTATGTTGTAGATGATAGGTATCCCTGCATCTTCCTGGGTGCTACACCATGCTGTTATCACTCCCTCTCACAAACACTTTCTACTCTGACCTATTAAACCACAGAGAAAATGACCTAGCTTTGCCTCATATAAGGTGGGGCTAGCTAATGATTGATTGGTGGCTGGGCCTGGCTCTGAGTAGGCACACTCTGAGTAGGCACATAGCCTGCAAAGTTACCTGGAAAGATTGTGAAATTCATAAGAACTAGTTCTTTCCCATATAAAAAGTGAAAATCTGCAAGCAATACAGAAATTGAAAGTATTTTTTTTTTGTAGAAGATAGAGTTAGGCACCAAGAATGAGATATATAGATGAGGGGACAACTTAGTGATAGGTCATTTATAGGGGTGACTCGTGAAAACCATTAATTAAAATAGCAACACACAGCTGGTATAGCAGAATATCTGTAAGCATATTTTACTGATGCGCTGACTACTGGCTTCATTAATGTGCTGGAATTACACGGGTGCTTGCATTTAGATCTTTTTGTTATTTCGATATTATTTTCCAGGTAACAAGTATACCTTAAATATGACCTTTGCTACTTTATACCTTTACTTTACTACTTTATACAAGTAGATGTTGGTCTTCTCGAGTATTTGAACAATGCATACTTCAGTGGATTCCCTGATATAGTGGTAAAAGGATTAGGATAAATGAATATGGGATAACACTACAAAATTGCAGTAGTGAACAAGAACAAAGGGTTCTCCAACCTACTCCTGCCCCTACGCGTGTAGATGAGGCTTAAAACAGGGATCAGGTAAGATTAAAGAAAGAAGCAACAACATCTGCCATGTGGACTGAGGCCTCGTTCACATCTACCAACGCAGATGGCCGTGCGATCCAAACGCAGCGCATCCGATCGCACGCCATCTGCTCTGCTGCCCGCTGCGCTGCTGATCCCATCCATTGACAGTGATGGGATCAGCTCTGCGCTTCCGGGCAAAATGCAGGCAGCAGTATGCAAGCGCTTCCCAGCACATCGTACTGCTGCTCAGCGCAGTAGATGTGAACGGTAGAAGGGCAGTCTATGCCCTTCTGCCGTTCCTGCGTTTCAGCACATCATACACGCTTCCATATCCGCACGGAAGCGCGTATGATGTGAACGAGGTCTGAGTGCTCAGCCTGGCGGTAAATCTAAAAGAGAGGTCAGTGTCAAATAGTAATATATTAAACATTATTGTATGTGGAAAAAAATACTGGGAGGGTGGCGCTCCAAAGGATGTGTAAAATGATTAAAAACAGTTTAAAAGTCAAGAAAATGTACCCTCATAGACACTTCTAGACAATTACACCTCCGAACCCCCATGGGGTTTGGTTTTTAGTTTGGGCAATTGTTTATTTTTAGTTTTTCCTATCTACTAACCCTTTTTTGGAGTGCGCCCTAACCGGAGCAAGTCAACCACCACACCACCTTTAAGCGAACACTTTAGCATTACTTTCCATACTACAACATAAGGGGCTCCCAGTTCTATCCTGCTTGTTTTTGTCTCCCCCTGGAAGAACGACTGGTATTCCAGTCCCCGTCAAAAAAAAAAAAAAAAAAATAGCTGGGGAAATACTTAGAATACATACATTTTGTGATGATAGTATCATCTAAGGACTAACCAATACATTGTCTCTGAGGCTAGAGCTGTGCTACCAAAGAGAAGAGTGGGGAACATTACTAGGCTTGATTTAGGGCTGGTTCACACGGATGCTTGGCGTTCAGGACTCGGCGGCTAAACGCTAAACATTCAAATGAATGGGAGCATTTAGCATCGCGCGGTTACCGTCGATTGTGCAAACGCAGCGTTCCTATCCAGATTTACTGCGTCGTTTCAGCCGGACCTAGAAGCCGCATGCGCTGTCCAGTGTCGCCTAGCTGCCCCGGCTGCATGTCCCCTTGTGGGGCTGAAAAATGCCGATTGTGATGGGAAGCCGACGATCGCCATAACGCCACCCCCCCCCCCCGAACGAGACGTCACACGACGACGCAGCTTCCAGAAGCCGGAAGCCGCCTGCCGTCCATGTGAACCAGCCCTTACCAAGTGAGGCAGTTGCTCAGAGCTATTAGGGTCATTAGTTATAAATCTTTACTTTGTCAACTGCTGAAACCTGATTGGATGATCTGAGAAAATGTCCCACTCAGGCTCCAGCTGTAATGTGCATGCAATGAGTATGTATTTATATTCCCCTTATGTCTGTATTTTATTTTGCACAGCACCATGGGAAATATTGCCACTACATAGAAAAATAATAATAATAATACATTTCCTTGCACCAGTCTTGCTAGATCTACCAACTGTGTGATATACTCAATACCTGCTATTGGGTGGCACATACATAGTAGCAGCAGCTGAATAGTTAAAGCGTACCTGAAATGGAAAAAGTTTTTTGTAAATGTTTCACTGGGGCTTAAAGCTCCTTAGCTATGCCACTGTTCTTTACCTACTGTTTAGTTAAAATGTAGACTCACAAGAGTCTACAGGCACTGAGGCACTTTCTTCTTCGCGTGTTTGAAATTACAAGTACGTTTTACGCTATTTACTATGTTATTGGTGCTAATCATCTACTCAGCGTTTGTCACATTATGTAAACCAAATAAGCTCAGAACATCCTTCCTCACTTGTGCAACGCCTCAGGGAAAACATGTCTAGCATTCCTAGAAGATCACGGTGAAGAGCTTAGCAATACATATTTCACTGATGGAATTAAAAAAAAATTAAAAGAGGAGATGATGCTTATGTTATAAAGTGATTGAAAAGCACGCATTGACAAAAAGCCTTATGATGTGCCACCTAGTGGCTTCTGTTTGATACTGCAGCACAGGAATCTACATTCAGTCTGCAATTCCACAGCAGCATATTGCTGATTGTATCTTGCATCCTTTAATCTGCTCTACATCCGAGCTGAGTAGAATAGAAAGGGAACTAAAGGCTACTGCAATACTTCAGATCCCCTGACAGATTCAAATTTTTAAATTACAGATGATCTTTGATGGATTAGCATTGTTAGACATGCAAACAAAATAGTCTAAACCTCAAGGTTACTCTCAAGTCATCTGCTTGTGAGTGTGTTTAATAGCTGTACTTCTGTAACTTACCATGGTTCAAGATGCTGAGAGGCCACTGATTTCCCATAATCATCAATAGCATGGTTGCTAGGAGATTTCTGCATAGGGAAAAAATAACTTCTTGTTCAACTCTGGCAGCAATATTGGACACAATTAGAGCTTTTCATTATGTTGTTCCTATTCATGCTTGCATTACCATTGCTCAACGTTCTATTCGCTGTTCTATAGTCAAAAAAACAGATGGGACAGCTGTAATATTCTAAAATGGCTTTTCAGTCAAAACTTTTTTGGGTAAAGCAAGGGAGGGTGCAACGCCCTGTGTCCTCATTGGAGAGATTTTTGGTCACATCTGGTCACTGTGATAGTTGGCCGTGGCACAGACAGTGAGGGGGATTTCTCAGTTTTATGCTTATCACTGGAACAAGAGTTAAGCCTGGTACATACATTTAATTTTGATTGGCTAATGACTGACCAATTTTACCACATCCACGTAGTAAGAGAGCTTACCTGCGCAATCCATTCATAGCATTCAATATACAAGGACAAAATTGGCCAATCATTATCCAATCAACATCTAAGATGTGTACTTTAGGGCTTCAGATGGAAGGGCTCTACAGAAATTAGGCAATATCCTTTCCCAGTATTCTCAGATTGCCAGATAACAGAATGATAAACAATGAAACCAATATCTAGAGATAGTCAGAGAGATGTGAATAATTTTGAGTGGTTTTCTCAGAAAGGTTTTGCTGAGTAGAATGTTGGATTCAGAGGTTGTGACCACACCAGGGTCTACTAGAGGCCCTCCTTCATCCTTGTTTTAATCTTGTCATTGGTGCTATGCTCATAATGATCACCACTCTATATGGGCATAGTGGTTATCATTATCGACATGTTTCCCTGCTCTGATTACACCCCTCTGACACTGAAGATGTCCTTGGTAGGTCTTGGGGTTGCATATCAGTACAGTGCATTGGGACCCCTAGCTCCATAGTTACCCCACTGCTCTTTGCCAATGGTTATGTTTATAGAATTTACAAGGTTATTTAGAGATGTGTTACTGCTGTATATGTAATTTAGCAGTGTAATATTGTATAATGCTTAGTGTTATTATTTTACAATTTATATGTACAATACCTTGGGTTCATTCAACTTACTGATGTGCATTCTTGTCGACATGTCTGCACATCTTGTTTTCATTTTGTTTTATCACACAAGGGATACAATACAATATGCATTTACTTGATATATTTTAGTTGTGTGCTCCTCTGTGATTGGTTCCAGCTGTGCACTCCACTCTTCTTCCTTAGAGCTATATAGCCTGGGAACTGCCGGCGACTCAGACACTTCAGTGGTCTCAGGCCAAACCATCAGCTTCACTGTCAGGAAGCTGACACTTATTTTACATATGCAATGACAGCATATGGCATGCATTCTCCTTATTTCCGTCATTTCAGATTTGTTTCTGACCAGGCACACTGTCAAAGGGCTGTTGCTTGTCTTTCAGTGTTTTTTCTGTATTTGCTGTCTGCATAGGCTTTGATTAGCAAATTGGATTTTATGGATGTTGATTTTTTTTAAGGAGATGTGCAGCAATGGCAGTGAGGCTCTACTACGTACACTTCAAATATCCAATACAGTGGCATAACTACAATACATGGGGGGCCCCAGCAAAACTTTAATAGGGCCCTCTCCCCCAGTGATTACACTCCCTTCCTTTGTCTCCCTCTGGTGACCTTTATGGATAAGGGGTCCCCGTTACAAGGGTGATAAAACAAACCATGATGTGGAAACCATCATCCTCACACCCATACCATGTGTAGTCAACCCCCCCACCGTAATTGGGTGCATGGACCACTGTATCACAGGAAGGGACGTTCCCCTACAGCTCGGGGCCCTCCTGCAGTCACAGGGGATGCTCACCTATAGTTATGCCCCTAATCCAATTATGTGTAGGACAGTCTATACCTCTATCTCAAATAGAATATCTGCAATGCTTAAGCCTAATTTTATGTTCAGTTACTAAAAATGTAATTACAGTAAAAAGAACTTTGCAATCAATTGGAGGAAGGACTGACAAATACGTTACCTCTGATCTCAGGTGTATTCTCCCTGCTGTTGAGAGTAGCCTACAAGGTAACTTGCTTGTCTCCATTAAGAAAGCACTGTGTAGTGTGAATGCCCTCATGAAACAATACATTGATGCATACTCACATTTAATCTTCTCATTGAAGCACTTTCTTTTGTAGTTGCTGTATGTTGATGAGACACTTTATGCTCAATGACATCTGTGAGTTTTCCAAGAATTCTCTCTCTGATGGCATCTGTTGTTCCCTGTGAAATAAGAAAAATACAATGCATTTAGTAATATGAGGTTTTACCAGTGCTGGTCGTAATGGAAAAAACTACGCTTACGGATCATTACGCGTAATTTTACGCTATTACGCATTACGCAATTACGTTTATGGTGTAGGAAATTATCTACGGTTCATCACTGTAATTACGCGTTAACTTAAGCAGTTACGCGTAAGGATACCGCAATGTAGGCGCTTACACTATGATGTTACACGTAGTGCCGTAATACGCATTAATGCATATTTTTGACGCATACGGACGACGTGTATGCAATAGCCGTCAATGTGACAGCTATTGCGTACACATCATTCGTATGCGTCAAAACGTACGCTTATATACTGAAGGGTGGGAGAATATACTATTGGTTGCTTAGGATGTTGACTGATTGGCTACTCTTAGAAAAGGGGAGTTTTTACGTTAGTAATTACGCGTAAAATTACGTGTAAGTCTTCGTAAAATTACGCATACCTAGCAATTACGGTAGACAGCGTAATTACAATACCACTTAACTGCTTATGCGTAACTAATTGCACATAAGACCGTAAGTTACACGTAGCGCTTACGTGTAAATTTACATTGAATTACGATGCATAATTACGCTCATGCGTAATTTCGGCCCAGCACTGGGTTTTACATATAGACATGCATTTCCACCATGACTTTCAGTCATATATTTACTTTCATTTTTTACATGCTCCAGGAGTAAAATGTCTTTTGATATATGTTGAAGAATCCTCCGCACAACTTTCTTTGAATAAAACCATAAATCCTTTTATTTGGTCATCATAGAAAAAATTGCAAAATAGGGCAGCATGCAAGCTGACGCATTTCTGACCATGACGGATCCTTAGTCTCAGCTATTGTGACATGTTATAGTTGGTCTTAAATACTCAGAGACCACGCCCCCTATCCACCACACCTAATCAGGTAATATAACATTCTTAAAGGGAAACAACCCACGGTGGAAGGAGAGTGGACTCCAGTGTATTGCACAATAATTTACATTTAAATAGACACTTATACATAAAATCACATTAAAAGACAACAATAAAGTAGGGACAACCTATTAATATTCTATACCACAGACAAAAGATCGTATGAAGGAGGAAAGGGTCAAAAAGAGATGAGGATATAAATTATGCACACTGAGCACTAGAGCTCCCTGACCAAAGACATCTCTTGTTTTGAAAGAATGCAGGGGGTAGAGAGGACATGTTGACTATTAACTTCTATCGGTTAGACACTGATGTAATATGACACATGTAACATAACTAGGGATGCTCGCTGGATGCCGCGGAATTCTCAATTCCGCGATTCCGGACGGAATTATGTCAATTCCGATTCCGGCACTCGTAACGGAATTGCTAAACCTCTAAAACGAAATTCCACAGAAAATATTTTATTTCCACTGATTTTTCCCGAAAATCTCTCTCTTCTTCTCTCTCTCTCTCTCTCCTCCAGGGAGGAGGGTATCATCTTCCAGGGAATTGTAGTTTTTAAAAAGCCAGCTTACATACCATGGCTGGTAATTTAACCCATTTCTCAGTGTGTGGTAGGTAGCTGACTTAACCACTATACCACAACACTACATGCTGAAGCCAGCCTAGCATGTACCATTATGATCAATCCAAGAGAAAAAGTAGCATGCTTAAGGATTTGTAGCATGTCAAAAGCCAACTCACCATGGCTGGGAATTGAACCCAGGCTGGGCATTGAACCCAGGTCTCAGTGCGTAGTAGGTAACTGACTTAACCACTATACCACCAACAACACTACATGCTGAAGCCAGCCTAGCATGTACCATTATGATCAATCCAAGAGAAAAAGTAGCGTGCTTAAGGATTTGTAGCATGTCAAAAGCCAACTCACTGTGGCTGGGAATTGAACCCAGGCTGGGCTGGGAATTGAACCCAGGTCTCAGTGTGTGGCAGGTAACTGACTTAACCACTATACCACCAACAACACGACATGCTGAAGCCAGCCTAGTATGTACCATTATGATCAATCCAAGAGAAAAATTAGCTTGCTTAAGGATTTGTAGCCAGGCATGGCCTTGCCTTTTGTGTGTCATTAAATATTTCCGTCGAAATCCGGAATTCCACGGAATTTCGTACAAATCCGACGGAATTTTCATAGCGACGGAATTTAACACTGATGGAATCCGTGAATTCTGGCGGAACGGAATTTGCTGGTTCCGATCATCCCTAAACATAACACATCAATGCAGACTAGAAGCACCATACAAGTACCAGAGAGACCCTTGATAGGACCCCATGCCACCTAAACATGTAGAATTCAAACAAAAAGGTTAACATCTCATCTGTGGTTTAAGCCCCTGTGTTCCCTAGTTCCAAGGTTAAAAATCCTAGCCCTTAAGGGTCTCGTGGTGCAACCAACATACTGCTTTCTACATGAGTTGCAGTTTATAAGGTACACTACACCCTTGGTTCCGCAGTTTATATATTGTTTAAGATCAAAGATTTTGCCATTACTGAAATAAACTGCAGTATTCCTGTTGGAGTGCACCCTACAATACCTGCAAGTTCTCACCCCACACTTATAGGAGCCCTGGTATCTCAGACAAGTAGCTCCCTGGTGGAATCTCAGATCCTCATACAAACTGGGCGACAAAACGTCACCCAGTGTAGGTGCTTGTTTGCTAACAAACCTACATTTGCCTTGTATTATCGGTGCTATCTCAGGATCCGCGTATAATACAGGAAGATGGGCTCTAATGATCTTAGCCGCAGTCTTCTGATATATGCCTGCCAATTATTAAAGGAATCACCTTTTTATAATTTGTTGTTTCGACCCATACAATCAATATTTTTTTTCTTTAACCTCACGCCAGTTCCATACATACGGATAAAGCCTGTGTTGTGGTTTCCAGCTGGACAGTGGACCTTTCCTGTCACCACTCATTTGTGATCCCTGAGGTGACAGCCGACTATGCTATAAGGAGGACCTAGCCAAAGAGCCATAGGACAGGCCAGATGTGGTTAAGAAACATATCAGAAGTAAGTCACAGAACTCAATATTTCTGTTCAAGAAGTCCATTAAAGTTATTAGCAGCTGGAGATTTGACTTCTCATTGCCCCTAAAGTACCCTTGGTATCCATGAAAATTTCGGATCAGTTGTCTGGTGAGGTGACTGCAGCAAGTTTAGGATTTTTCAAAAATTTCTGGAACTATTCTTCTTGCTTCAACTGAACAGAACTTATTTTAATGTACAAATCAAGGTTGTAACCTTTATCCCCATGTAGTACGGAACATGTAATGGATACACATATAATGGATTGATGGTCACAAATATGTTAGAGTGGCTGATTTTCCATATACTTCATGACAGTTTTGGCCACAGCAAAGTCAGCATCGTGACAGGAAACCTGCTTTGTCATATTTACCATTTATGACCCTAATGTGTTTACATTTTAGCCATGCCACGTTCCCAAAAAACAAATGACTAGAAATATGTACAGAATGCCCAAACACTAAAAAGGTAGCTAAATCAAACTTAGTGAAGGTATGGAATTGCTAAAACTATTATTAAACCCCTCTAGTTGCTCCAGAGCTAAGCTTTTTCTGATCACGTAGTAATAGAATATTTTCATTTTAACCTAAGTAAATCTTGGCAATAAAAACAGCATCTGAGTTAGGCCCAGATTTACATTGCTGGAGCCTATAGGCACAGATGTCCTGGCACCTTAAACCCTCCATGAACCTACAAACCATCACCAAACCGCACCACGAGTGTGCTGGCTGGCCCAGCTGTCACTCTTCCCTTACATCCCTTGCCCATCATAGGTAGCTACAGGTGCCCCTTAGTATTATGTAGCCAGAAGTACCCTCAAAATTAAGTAGCTTGAGGTGCCCCAAGTATTAGGTAGCTAGAGGAACCTCAGTATTTAGTAGCTAGAGGTTACCCTGAAAGAAGGGAGATCTTGCCAGCGTAATGCCAAGAGCAGGGTGAGTAACCTCTTATTTATATTCTCATCAGGATTCTGCATAGGGAAGAAGGGAAGGAAGGGCCGGAGAAAGTGAGTGAGCCGCCTTTCCATCATCAGGCGCCTGTAGGCCTTCACCTACAGTGCCTTAAGGTAAATCCGGCCCTGATCTGAGTTCCTCCAGCCCAGTAAACTATGATTTACCTAGTAAATGTTTTCTTTAAGAAACTCACAAATGCAGAACATGTAGCAACTTTTGCACAACAATGGGAGCCTTGAAGACTGAAGCAGTTAGAGCTGTATGTGGATAACGCACAGCAGTTAGGCCCTCCTATCCCCGCATTAGGATTCCTTAACATGTATGGTTACTCCCAGTATAGAGTACCATCATAGTTATTAATATAATTTGCACATTTAATTTGCATAATTTGCATAATTTGTACATAGAACAAGAAAAAGATGAAAACTTAAAAAGTTTGGGGCATATTCACAAAGGTAGTAAAATTACCATTAGGCTGGATCCACACTTGTCTATCAGTTTTCTGCATCATCATAGTTACATAGTTTTTCTGCGTGAGTTGCTGTCAGTGCTACATTGCTGTCATTTGGTTTTCTGCATGTGAAACACACATTCAAGTGTTAACGAGCCCATTGATTAACATTGGTTCTCCGTTTTCCTGTGCAGAAAATGCCCAGAAAAACTGAAATGTGGATAGGTCCTTACTTGCGCAATGCACCCTTTGTCAGTAGCGTAAATACCAGAAAAATTGCCATGACCTATGTGCACACAGTCGTTTTATTGCACTCATGAATATGCCCCTTTCCGTCTATATTCTGACAGCAAATGATGTGACCAACTTTCTTCAAGCAGCCATATCAAGCAGTTTTGAGATGAACGATATGACTTATCACCGGGGTAATGCAGGTGACAAGTTAATTCAAGACTGAATGAATAATGAACAATGCCGATTTACTTAGAGCTGATCAGTCTATGTGTTAAATATCAATTCTTCCAATATGCTTAACAAGTCACAAGGAGTCAGAAGACTATTGTAATCTTATGTGACCCATGAAATATAGTACAAGCACTGCCATTTCTTACAACGACTGCAACTAATTCTGGATCAGCTGTGGCAACCATGACATTTCTCTTCTACTGTGTCCAAAAAATAAAAGGTTTAATAACATAATCCTCTCTCTACCTTGACTTATTGATTATGGCAGGCAGAAATATTCCTAAAGGTACGTAGTGTTTAGGAATGAAATGCCTGTCTGACACTATGAATGGTTTCAGCAGGGTTGCATCACAACCAGCTCTGCATGAGGTGCAAACATATCTATTTATCTTCACAATCTTTGTTAGCGGATGATAATTTGTATGTAGAGAAAAAGATCCGTCTTATGTTCAGCGGGAAACTCAAAGCTTCACATAATGCTACAAATAAGCAAGAAAGCACACTTGAAAAATCCAATCAAAATTCTTTATGAAGCCTAAAGCAACCCGATATATATGTAAAGGAAAATAACCCCTAGACGGAATATAAAAATGCTAAAGGCATGACTCATAATCAGTATTAAATACTTCTGACACTTCGGCAGAACTTCCTTCACTTGCAAATCTTCAGTTTGCAGAAACCATAGAGTTCCAATTTAAACGTTTTAAGCAAAACTGTAGCTTTTTCTCTATAAAGTCAATCTTAAAAAATGATATAATCAAGAAAAGCCTAAGTTGGGCGCTGCAATGAATGCAATAAATTTAGGAATTTTAATGATCAGAGACAATAACGATTCAAATTCTGCAGAAAGGCCCTCCTAAAGGTGGATTTCTCTCCGTCTTCATTCTGCAGAAAGAGTCAAGTAGCTCTGCATTGCCAATTCTTTAGAAGGGGAGAATCCATATATTTACTCTAGTAGCTGGCAAATATAGCTGTACACCATCAGCCAGTAACCGCAGCAGTGTGTACCATAATTCTCTCTCTAATTAGCAGTAGATGGCAGTCAGTGAGTGTGATTATGCATTGATGGCCAAGTGACACATTATACCCAACAGGACCTCATCACACTGGACCAATAGAAGGCTTGTGTTACAGCATAGTATGGGTCTGGGATGAGACATCTATTGTATAAAAGGAACAGAGGCATAATAAGAAGAGCAGTAGCTGCTGAGGGGCCAAGGACTATGGCTGACCCCAACGTCTTACTCCTATCCTTACTCCCTCCAAGATAAGGGCACCCTCCAAAGTAGGAGTGACCATACTTGTTATGGGTGGGAGAGTGAAAAATCAGAATGTCAGATGTCAGAGGTTCCCATACAGATATCATCCTGACAGCAAGTCCAGAAGCATACATCACCAAGCAATCTGGTGTGAATAACGGCATATTTCACCTAGGCCTTGGTTCTGGTCTCCATGAGTTACCACTGACCATGGTCCTTGGGGAGAAAGAAAGCACATGCCGTGGCTCAATTTCTCCATCCTAGACACTAACAATTCTTTATCCACACCCTCTCAGCTTTTATGTCCCTTACAAGTCTCACAGCTTCTTTTTTTTCTTCCTGTTTCATCCCCATTTCCAGTCTCATTCTGTTTTTTCATATTGGGGTGAATGCACTAAACTGCGTTAAGAAGAATAATGTACATAAAGTACCACACAATAAGTAGAGCAGAATGCAATACATTACATGCAATGCATTATGCTCTACTCATTGTGCTTATCGTAGTTTATCGCATACACCCCATTGTTTGTTAAAGAAGGGTCCATCTTGTGCCAAATAAGTATTACTACAGTCTCATAGGGCTTGATTCACAAAACAGTGCTGTTAGCACGCTGTGAAAATTGCTTTTTCGTGTGTTAATGGTCGCGTACACGTTATAAATTCGCGTTATCGCGTGAACGCAAATGTTAATATGCGAAAAATTTGCAAAAGCAAATTTTGGGGCGCGATAACCATTTTTAGCCACGAAAACCGTTTTTTTCACGCGAAAACTGGTGCTAAAAGCCATGCTAACAGTTAGCACCGTTTTGTGAATCAAGCCCATAATATCTAACAGCAGACAAATTGATGTTACATGTATTATTATGCATTGTATTTATGTAGCGCCACCATATTACGCAGAGCTGTACAATACATAGGAGCACAGACAATAGAGATGGCTCAAACCTCTGATTTTCGGTTCGCGAACCTCGAACGCGAACTTCCGCAAAAGTTCGGGTTCGCGCAAACTTTTTGCAAACCGCAATAGACTTCAATGGGAAGGCAAACTTTGAAAACTACAAACATTTATGCTGGCCACAAAAGTGATGGAAAACACGTTTCAAGGGGTCTAACACCTGAGTTTTTGCATAGTGGAGTGGGATACACGCCAAAAGTCCCAGGTAAAAATCTGGATTTGATGCACAGCAGTGTTTTAAGGGCAGAAATCACATTGCATGCTAAATTGGAGGCCTAAAGTGCTTTAAAACATCTTGCATGTGTATACATCATAACAAACTATGTCCCAACAGGGGACCTCACCTATATGTACAAAAATAGTGACATAGAGAATATCACTTGGTTGGTCAGCTGGGTATGGAGTGATGTACACCCGTGATCAACAGGTCACAAACATAAATGATTTATATGCGAGATCAGCAACTAGCAAATGATTGCCATTGTAGGTCTGTCTCGCATCAGTCAGTATCAATACATATATTTATTAAAAACACAATGCTTTGTAATGAGAGGTCTTTGCTGATCCCCCCCAGGTGGCTGGAAATCAGTCAACAAATACTGGGGTGTAGCTATTCACATCACAGCAAGGTGATAGAGTAAATACAGATAATTATATATGACATATAGGAGTGCGGTTAATATCTCAGCAGTGAATGATTGGTAAACAATTATCAACAGTCACAAACCAACCAGGCTGCTCCTACATAGTAGTATAAAAATGCCTTCACAGTAGGTAAAAACTGAGGTAGAAAGGGTGATATGTACATTAATTACAGTGCTCAGGTGTCAATTCAACTAGAACCAGTTTCACTCTATGAAAAGAGCTTTGTCAAGAAATAAGACTCAGTGTACAAATAATAAATAGTAACCCCCCCACCAGAGATTCCCCCAGCATTATAGCCCAAGACAGAGCTCTGTCTAGCAGCGGGGCTAAAAATTCAGGAATCCGCTTAGAGACCTGGACCCTGTTGGTGGTGGCGGAGCATGCAGTCACACGGCGTGCAGGCAGAGATGCTGTGTGCAGGGACTGACTTGGTCTTCGGGCGGGCAGTAGCCCTCCGGGATCCATGCTTCATTCATTTTGATAAAAGTGAGGTACGGAACACTTTTGTGACCTAGGCGATATCTCTTCTCAGTGACAATGCCTCCAGCTGCGCTGAAGGTCCTTTCTGACAGGACGCTTGAGGCAGGGCAAGACAGAAGTTGGATGGCAAATTGTGACAGCTATGGCCACAGGTCAAGCCTGCGCACCCAGTAGTCCAGGGGTTCATTGCTGCTCACAGTGTCTACATCCAGACTTAAGGCCAGGTAGTCGGCTACCTGCTGGTCGAGGCATTGGTGGAGGGTGGATCCAGAAGGGCTAAGGCGAGGCATTGGACTAAAGAATGTCCGCATGTCCGACATCACTATGAGATTGCTAGAGCGTCCTGTCCTTGCCTGCGTGGACATTGAAGGAGGATTACTGGCAGTGGTACCTTTATTCCGTTTGTGCTGTGATATCTCCCTTAAACGCACTGTAAAGCATAGTTGCCAGCTTGTTCTGGAAGTGCTGAATCCTATCTGCCTTCTGGTGATTTGGAAACATCTCCACCACTTTGTGCTTATACCGAGGGTCTAGTAGCGTGGCCACCCAGTACAGGTGATTCCCCTTGACATTTTTATATGGGGGTCCCTCAATAGGCTGGACAGCATGAAAGACGCCATCTGCACAAATTTGGATGCAGATGTACTATCCATCTCCTCTTGCTCTTCCTCAGTGATGTCAGGTAAGTTCTCCTCCTCCCCCCAGCCACGAACAATACCACGGGAAAGTTGAGCAGCACAAGCTGCCTGCTGCGGTTGTTCTTCTGCCTCCTCCTCCTCCAAAAATACCCACCTTCCTCATCATCTGACTCCTTTTCCCCACACGACTCTTCCTCCCCCTCCCCCCTCCTCTCCTCTGTGCTGCAGCAGTTGTTGAGGAAACATCTGGTTCTGAGAATTGATCCCACAACTCTTCCTCCTGTTCCTGTAACTGCCCCTGTTCACGCTCCTCCACCGCTTGATCCACCACTCTACACACGGCATGCTCCAGGAAGAAAGCATATGGGATCAAGTCGCTGATGGCGCCTTCACTGCGACTCACCAGGTTTGTCACCTCCTCAAACGGCCGCATGAGCCTGCAGGCATTTCCCATGAGTGTCCAGTACTTTAGCCAGAACATCCCCATCTCCCCAGAGTGTGTCCTTCTACTGTAGTTGTAGAGATACTGGTTGACAGCTTTCTCCTGTTGTAGCAGGCGGTTAAACATAAGGAGGGTTGAATCCCAGCGAGTCGGACTATCGAAAATCAAGCGTCTCACCGGCAGGTTTTCTCCACTGAATATCGGCCAAGTGTGCCATGGCCGTGTAAGACCGCCTGAAATGCCCACACAACTTCCTGGACTGCTTCAGGACATCCTGTAAGCCTGGGTACTTACACACAAATCTCTGAATTATAAGCACATTTGCCATGCAGGGTACATGGGTCAACTTTCCCAATTTCAAAGCCGAAATGAGATTGCTGCCATTGTCACAAACCACGTTGCCGATCTCCAGTTGGTGCGGGGTCAGCCACTGATCCACCTGTTTGTTAAAGAGAATCTGTATTTACAAAATGAAGTATAAACAAACATCCCTGCCTGTTTGGGGTCATCTCCTAGCCCCCTGTATTATTTTTGCTGCTCTCCGCTGCAATAAAGAGGGTAAAAAAACTGTTTTATAAACTGTTTTGTAAACAGAAAAGATGGCCACCAAAACAGGAAGTACATCAGCAGAGCAGTGAACTCAGTTAATACACAGTGAGTACACAGAGAATTCAGTGGGTTACACATTGAATTCAGTCTCCAGAGGTTATGTGCAAGTTTTGAAAGAGCTCTGTGTCAATGAAGCATGACAAGCTGTGTCTTTAGAGCCTGTAGTCTCGGGTCTGCACTCCTGTCAGCCTGACAGGCAGCTTCCTCATCAGCCAGTTATTCTTTGTTCAGTTTATCAGTCTGTGTTTATCAGCCTCACAGATAGCAGACAAGCTGACAGTGAGAGCAGGGACATTGTCTGTAAGGAATAATCATCACAGGAGCACTGGAGGGGCGTGGAAGGGGTTAACTTGTTCACATTACTGAAGAGTTGGCAACCTTCCAGACACAGCCGACAAGTCCGACAGGGGAAAGATAAGTTGATTTATTAAAAAGACCGTGCAAGTAGAAAGTGTTGCAGTAAGCCAGAGCACAATGGAACAGCCTTAGGAACTTGTAGAATATGAGAAATACTGCTAAAATTTTTGCTATGGAGTCTCTTTAAGAGCAGCCAGGAGAGCTGCTCCAGTGTGACTCTCCGCTTTGAGGCAAGACATGTCTAAGATGTCGTGACACCGTGGTACCTGGCATGCAGCATAGGCCCTGGGGAGCTGGAGCTGTGTAGCTGGAGAGGAGATCGCAGCACCAGTAGAGTTGTACTGCCACTCAGCCAAGGAGGAGGAGGAGGAGGACAGTGAAGAGGATGTAGCAGGAGGAGAGGAGGTGGCATCAGGCCTGCCTGCAAGCCGTGGAGGTGCCACAACTAGGTCACCAGGTTGACCTAATGGGCTGTGTAAGTAATGTACCTGCCCTGACCGAGCTTGGCAGACCAGGCATCCGTGGTCAGATGGACCCTTGACCCAACACTGTGTGCCGGAGATGACACCACGTGCCTTTCAACTTCACGGTACAGTTTGGGTATCGCCTTTTTTGAGAAATAATTGCAGCCTGCTTTCTTCCACTGCGGTGTCCCAATGGTCACAAATTTTCAAAAGGTCTCAGAGTCCACCAGCTGGTATGGTAACAGCTGGCGAGCTAACAGTTCCGCCAAGCCAGCTGTCAGACGCAGGGCAAGGGGGTGACTGGCAGACATTGGCTTCTTTTGCTCAAAGATTTCCCTCATAGACATCTGGCTGCTGCTGTGGGCAGAGGAGCAGGAACCGCTCAAGGTGAGAGGCGGAGTGGAGGAGGGTGGCTGTGATTGTGAAGGTGCAAAGGAGAAAGCGGCTGAAGATGATGCATCTGAAGGAGGAAGAGGAGTAGGAGGGTGGCTTTGCTTTTGTGTGCTGCTTTTCCTCAGGTGGTCTTGCCATTGCAGTTTGTGCCTTTTCTCCATGTGCCTTCGTAAGGCAGTTGTCCCTACGTGGGTGTTGGCCTTTCCACGGCTCAATTTTTGGTGGCAGAGAGAACAGATGGCATTGCTCTGATCTGAGGCAGACACACAAAACATTTCCACACCGCTGAGCCCAGGGGTGATGGCACTATGGTGGTGTCAGCAGCTGACGTTGAAGGGCATGTTGGCTGGCTGTCCATAGGTGGCGATACAAGGCGCCGGACACTGCCACCAGCTGTTTCTGATGATGAGCTCCCCCTGCTTCTTTCAGGAACTCATCTCCCCCTACTCCTCTCTGACTCCCCCTCTGAACTGTCCCCCTGTTCATCTCCTCTCGTGGGAACCAAAGTGAGATCCGTATCATCATAATCATCCTCCCCAGCTTCGCTTGCTTCAGACCCCTCCAAGACTGCACCAACAGCAGGTATTTCATCCTCCTCCTCCTCACAACCTACGTCCATAGTGTCGCCTAACTCAGACATATGAAGTGATGTAACTTGCTTAGCGCCTTCATCTTGTTGTAACAATAATGGCTGTGAATGAGTGAATTCCCCACCAAATAACTCATGCGAAGTATCAAATGCAGCGGATGTGGTGCATGTAGTAGCGCTGGTGGCTGCGGAAGATGAGGTGTTCTGTGTTAAATAGTCAACCACGTCCTGACAATCTTGGGAGTTGATGGGACGTACCTTCTTCTGAGCACTATACTTTGGTCCAGGGTCGCACAAAATCACTTCAGCACGACCTCGAACAGGCCTGCCGGGTGGCCTGCCTCTGGGTCTGCCTTTGCCTGTTGTTTTCTCCATATCGGGGGGGATGAAGTGAAAGGTATGCACTGACTTGACTAATACAATGTGCAATCACACAGGTGCAGTGAAAGGTATGCAGTGACTGGTATTACAATACAATGTGCAGCTGTCACGCAGGTGCAGTTAACAGGCATGCACGGACTGGTATATTAAACAGCGTGCGGTCACACAGGTACTGTGAACAATTATGCAATGACTAGTATTACAAATGTGCAGCTGTCTCACACACAGGTACCGTGAACAGGTATGCAGTGACTGGTATATAGCATAACACTGAGTGCGGTCATGTAGGTGCACTGAACAAGTATGCAGTGACTGGTATCAATAAAATGTGCAGCTGTCACGCACACAGGCACCGTGAACAGGTGCAGTGACTGGTATATAATATAACACTGCGTGCGGTCATGTAGGTAGGTGCACTGAACAGGTATGCAGTGATTGGTATTACAAATGTGCAGCTGTCACACACACAGGTACCGTGAACAGGTGCAGTGACTGGTGGTATATAACACTGCGTGCACTCACGTAGGTGGTTGCACTGAACAGGTAGGTATGCAGTGATTGGTATTACAAATGTGCAGCGGTCACACACACAGGTACCGTGAACAGGTGCAGTGACTGGTGGTATATAACACTGCATGCGCTCACGTAGGTAGGTGCACTGAACAGGTAGGTATGCAGTGGTGGCTGGATGGTATAATGGTTAAGGGCTCTGCCTCTGACACAGGAGACCAGGGTTCGAAACTCGGCTCTGCCTGTTAAGTAAGCCAGCACCTATTCAGTAGGAGAACTTTGGCAAGTCTCCCTAACACTGCTACTGCCTATAGAGCGCGTCCTAGTGGCTGCTGCTCTGGCGCTTTGAGTCCGCCAGGAGAAAAGCGCGATATAAATGTTATTTGTCTTGTCTTGTCTTGTCTATTACAAATGTGCAGCTGTCACACACACAGGTAGTCACTGAATGTGCTGGGCCTGGCAGTGGCACAGTAGGAATTACCAAGGGGCCGAGGTCCAGCAGCTGTGACTGACTGAAAGGGCTGTATATGCAATACAAGAGTCTGTGGGACACACACACAAAAAAATAGATCACAAGAACAACATTAGCTCTCAAAAGAGCTGTTGAGGGGTGCTTTTTAAAAATAAGTATCAGCAATAAGCAAGCTAACAAGCCTACAAGAGCCTAACTAAGCTTTCCCTATGTCTACAGCAGGTTCCTCTCCCTTCTCTAATTACTGCAGCCATACGTGTGAGTGAAAAGGCTGATGCTGCCTGCCTTTTATAAGGGAGGGGGGGGGGCTCCAGGAGGGAGTGTAGCCTGATTGGCTACCCTGTGTCTGCTGACTGTGATGTAGAGTGTCAAAATGAGCCGATGGTTCTTCTCCCTTCAGTGCTGCAGGATTATTATTATTATTTTTGATTTATATAGAGCCACCATCTTCATTAGCGCTGTACATAGTACAAGACAAATAATGGGGAATAAATATGCATAGGAAATACAAGACACTGTGCAGTCATGACACTGAATAGTAGAAATACAAATACATACATACTGTAGTTGATGTGTAGTTGGTACATGTGTATATGTTAAATTACAACCGTATGAGAAACACTAGGAGGAAGTTCTTGCCCTTGTGAGATTACAATCTAGAGGGCAGTGGGGAGGAAACAATAGAGAAGAAAGCACAGGGGTTAGTGTGTGAGGCAGTGTGCCTTCAGTGCAACCTATAGCAAAAAGGATTGTATTTATTTCTGAGCAGGGTCGGACTGGGACACCAAGGGCCCACCAAGAAATGTTCAGCCTGAGGCCCGCCCCCCTCTCCTCCTCCCCCTCCCCCCCCCCCCCCATTTTGGGCTCACATACACATGTACTCTAGAAATTTTGCATGACTTTATGGTAGGGAATAGATTTTGAGCAATTCTGAGGACAGTCTCCAATAGGGATATGTATAAATGCGGCGCGCGCAGCGAATCTAAATGGGTGTCACCACGCACTGGAACATTGGTGTGGTCATGATGAGTCATGGGCAGACTTAAAAAAAAAATACAAAACACAAAATAAGTAGCGGTGTTATTCACAGAGATTAGGTCTGACCAGATACATTTTAGATAAAATATTCAAGTAGTTACATGCCTCATGATAATTCATAAAATAGTCAAATGGCAGCAGATACCCCCACAAAATGCAATCAGGTTCCCGACAGATGCCCCCACAAAATGCAATCAGGTTGACGGCAGATGCCCCCACAAAATGCAATCAGGTTGCCGACAGATGCCCCCACAAAATGCAATCAAGTTGACGGCAGATGCCCCCACACAATGCAATCAGGTTGGCTGCAGATACCCCCACAAAATGCAATCAGGTTGGCTGCAGATACCCCCACACAATGCAACCAGGTTGGCTGCAGATACCCCCACAAAATGCAATCAGGTTGGCTGCAGATACCCCCACAAAATGCAATCAGGTTGACGGCAGATACCCCCACAAAATGCAATCAGGTTGACGGCAGATACCCCCACAAAATGCAATCAGGTTGGCTGCAGATACCCCCACACAATGCAATCAGGTTGGCTGCAGATACCCTCACAAAATGCAATCAGGTTGGCTGCAGATACCCCCACACAATGCAATCAGGTTGGCTGCAGATACCCCCACAAAATGCAATCAGGTTGGCTGCAGATACCCCCACACAATGTATTCAGGTTGGCTGCAGATACCCCCACACAATGCAATCAGGTTGGTGGCAGATACCCCCACAAAATGCAATCAGGTTGGCTGCAGATACCCCCACACAATGCAATCAGGTTGGCTGCAGATACCCCCACAAAATGCAATCAGGTTGACGGCAAATACCCCCACAAAATGCAATCAGGTTGGCTGCAGATACCCCCACAAAATGCAAACAGGTTGGCTGCAGATACCCCCACAAAATGCAATCAGGTTGGCTGCAGATACCCCCACAAAATGCCATCAGGTTGGCTGCAGATACCCCCACGCAATGCAATCAGGTTGGCTGCAGATACCCCCACAAAATGCAAGTCCCCCCCAGCTTGGAAGGGGGGGGCAGCGGGCACAGATCAACGGGGAAGCCTTCCCCTCTCCCTCACCTAGGGGCCCCCCCTTCCGCGCACCCCCCTCCTCCAGAAGTGCAGCCAGCAGCGAGCGGAGAATAGCTTACCGAGCTTCAGATGATGCTAGCTCCGCTCCACTCCGCATGCCGCTGCTGCTGCCCTGCTGGTCTCTGTCTCCTGTAGTGACGCTGTCCAATCACGCTCTCGCAGGAGGTACTGCAAGAGCGTGATTGGACAGAGTCGCTGTAGGAGACAGAGACCAGCAGGGCAGCAGCGGCATGCGGAGCGGAGCTAGCATCATCTGAAGCTCTGTAGCTATTCTCCGTTCGCTGCTGGCTGCACTTCTGGAGGAGGGGGGTGCGCGGAAGGGGGGGCCCCTAGGTGAGGGAGGGGGGGGGAGGCTTCCCCCCCCTCCCCGCCGCTCTGTGCCCAATTTCCCCCCTTCCAAGCTGCGCCCCCTCCCTCTTAGCTCTGGGGCCCCCAGGATGCGGGGCAGTCGGGGCCCACCGATGGGACCATCGGTGGTTCGGTGGCTCAGTCCGAGCCTGTTTCTGAGTATATCATACTCAGAACATAGCACGCATCCAACCTTTTCTCATTTAGGACACTACCAAAATGTTAGTACATGCTCTTATTATATCACGTTTGGACTATTGCAATATATTGCGCAAAAGGTGGATCAGCGCATCACCAGGCCGCCTCCGACCGCTAAGTGTGTATTTTATCCCACAAGTGGGGCTTGCACTCTCTTGCAGGTAGGCACTTATCTGTTTTTAAGTAGTGCTGCTCATTTCCTTGCCATGTACTAATTTAATTCATTTTTGGTCAGCTGCTCCCACTTAACAGCCTTGCTTTTGGTGTATATGCAGAGCTTCTGTTTGGGTTTAAGGTGTGTTTGCAGTTTCTGGGGGTGCTCAGCACACTTCTGATTGGAGGCCATTCGGAGGCAGCCTGATGATGCGCTGATCCACCTTTTGCGCAATTTTCAATTTTACTTGGTGGCGCATCCAGGCTATGCATATGCATAGGTTAGGATTTAGCTAGTGTTAGGTCCCCTCCCATCTAGGATGACTTCTCCGCAGAGGGAGGGACGAGTGCTTAACAAGTTGCATGCAAGCTGTTACAGGAAACCAACATTCTCCAGTGGTAGACAGGTCATGTGTATGCTAGGTGTGTATTTTACCCCACAAGTGGGGCTTGCACTCTCTTGCAGGTAGGTACTTATCTGTTTTTAAGTAGCGCTGCTCATTTCCTTGCCATATTGCAATATATTGCTTGGTGGACTTCCAACTAACTGACTAACACCCCTCCAATCTGTACTGAACTCTTCCTCTGTGGCTCCTCTTTGTCAAGCTTTTCACTGGCTACCATTTAACAAGGGGATCCACTTCAAAATCTTAACCCTAACCTACAAAGCTCTCCACAATCTCTCTCCCCTGTACATCTCCTCACTAGTTTCCAGATACCAACCCACCCGCAATCTCAGATATGCACACAAGCTTCTTTTATCCTCTTCTATAAATACCTCCTCACATTCACGTGTACAAGACTTCTCACGTGCCTCACCCCTCCTCTAGAATGCCCTTCCAAAGCACATCCATCACTCTCCCACCTTAGCAATCTTTAAACGCTCCCTCACAACTCACCTTTTCCGACAAGCATATGCTCTATCCAGGGACACAACTAGACATCACTGGGCCCCCTTGTGAAACTTTGGATGGGGCCCCCCCACGATACTTTGGATGGGGCCCCCACCCCCTTCGGTTTCTGCACAGGAAAACTGAGGACCAATGTGTTTTCCCCATGCAGGTAAAAACACTCAGACTTAACCAGCCGGGCTGTATGGACGAGCTCAGCTCATCCATCACCGCCGGAGGCTGCCGCTCAGGCCCTGCTGGGCCGATTTTAATGAAATAAAAAGCAGCACACGCAGCCAGCACTTTGCCAGCCGCGTGTGCTACCTGATCGCCACCGCAGCGCGGCGATCCGCCGCGTGCAGCGGCGAAAGAGGGTCCCCCCAGCCGCCCGAGCCCAGCGTAGCCGGAACAAACAGTTCCGGCCAGTGCTAAGGGCTGGATTGGAGGCGGCTGACGTCAGGACGTCGGCTGACGTCCATGACGTCACTCCGCTCGTTGCCATGGCGACGAGGTAAGCAAAACAAGGAAGGCCGCTCATTGCGGTCTTCCTAGTTAATTCTGATCGCCGGAGGCGATCAGAATGACGCGTCCGGAGCGCCCTCTAGTGGGCTTTCATGCAGCCAACTTTCAGTTGGCTGCATGGAATAGTTTTTTTTTAATTAAAAAAAAACCCTCCCGCAGCTGCCCTGGCGATCTTAATAGAACGCCAGGGTGGTTAAGGAAACATCAGGCAATCTATGATACCCCCAGATCTACTTACCTGGGGCTTCCTCCAGCCCCTTGCAGCCGACAAGTCCCTCGTTGCAGCTCTGCTCCCAGTACATACATACACACACAGCTGTATTATTTTACTACATGAGAGCACATGCTATATGAAGATACAACAATGACATAAGATGAACATAAGATATAGTATTCACTGTAACTTTGGCAAAACTTTGGCAAACATTCAGAATGTCACAAGCTCTCAATAAAGCAGCAACAGTAAGACATCAATCTCCACTCCATTGCGTTGTAAAAGTATTCAGAGGCCATAAAGTCATTAGCCCGTGTGATAAGAATCTAGGAATCCTTTTGCTGAAAAGGGAAAGTCTACAACTTTTTTTCAAAATGTGGGTCTTTTGTTTGTAAAGTTGTACATCTAGTCATCAGAACTGTGCAGCAGTGAGAGACAGATGTTTTTTACGAACCCTAGGGAGCAGGGACAGTGTACAAATTCCAAAGTGTGTGTGATTCCTTATCTGTGTGCTGGACACATGCAGTCAATATAACAATAGTGTGAGAGCAGAATACGTTTTTTTTCTCCATGCCCTTAGCTGTCAGTTTCTCAAACTTTTCCCCCCACGGGCCCTCTGTGGCTTCTGGGCCCCCCTGCGGAGGCATCCCTTGCAGGGTCTATTGTTACACCCCTGGCTCTATCTTAAGCCATGCACCCTTCAACCTCGCGTCTAGTTTTACTCTTTATAAAATTACCTAATCACGCACTGCCTGCATATATACTGTATACTTCCCCACCTCTTGTTTCCACCCCATTCCTTTAGATTGTAAGCTCGCAAGGGCAGGGCTATCTCACCCTTTTGTGTCTTGGAATGTTATCCATTTAATAGCCTGGACTTTGTTATACATTTTATTCATCATGTTAAATCTGCTATTGTAATCACCAGTTCTGTATTTTGTAGCAGTGTCTATATTTCATGCATATCATTGTCTGTATCCCTTGTTTGTTTCCCGCCCCCATCACTTAGCACCACAATACACAAAATGTTAATCATATGACCCTGCGACAGAGTGAGTCATCAGGGTCATAAGCATTGCGCTGATTGGTTTATGGAATGAACCATCTGAGTTTCCATTAGTCCTTATGGGGGTTATTCGCGTTGATATAAGAGGAGTGCTTTGGATTACAAGCATGTTTCTTGAATGAATTGTGCTTGCAAACCAAGGTTCCACTGTACTTGATAGGAGTTTACTTGAGAAGTTAAAAAAATACAGAATTATAGTAAAAGTCAAATACACTACTCTTATTTAGAGTACTTATTGTGTTACTAGCCTGTTACAGACACAGAAGGCAATTTCCTTGTTACACTTTAGAAACGTGTTTTGATAACTATTGTTTTGAAATGACAAGAGGGGAATGGTTGCTAAGCATTATAATAACCTCATCAGAAGGATTGTCCTGGCTGTTGTACCTTCAGGGAGAATAATGCAAAGATAATTATAGGGTTCTCTTTCTTTTTCTAATAACCACTCATTCAAAGGAAAAAGTGTAGTTCTGTTCACAATGTCCTATGTTTCTTTCTGACATACTCTATCTGTTAGATTCACCTGCTTTGCTGCAAACAATCACAGCTATTATACTAAGTTATTAAAGTGTACTAGCTATGATCATTCAAGGTAATCAAAATCATTCATATGTCGAAAATAAAAATTTTAATACAAAATTCAACAAGCTGTAAAAATATATATTACAAAAATCAAAATATAAATCAGAACACAGGTTGTAACTAGCCCCCTCCTAATGTAGGGCCAGCACTTCCATAGGGCCAAACGTAGCAATTGCCCAAGGCCCCTCCACTAAATGACGGCTCCCCTCAAATTAATAGTTGTCCCCCAAGGCCTGTGCAGTGGAGCTAACTCACCTGTCCTGCGCTCTGCATCCTTTAGTCTGTATCCTTTTGCTTCCATCCTTGCTGGCGCTTGTTCTCCGTGACCAGGCCTCATGTACGTACGTGTGGTACATTCTGCTGGGTCATGGAGATGAGTCAATGAGGATGAGGAGATAGGACACAGACTAAAGGCAGTATAGTGCCAGCCATGTGACGTCATTGAGCTGATCCCCTATGCCTCGATCCTCTTCCTGGTGTGCCCAAAGTTTGGCATCCTGCTCCAGACCTGGAGAGTGGTGCCTGCTGCCAGCTTTACCGATCCCAGTACCTGATGCTTTCTTGGCCAGACTGGAGAAATGATGGTCAGGCTTGAATAATTATGGTGACGTGAGTACCGACACTGCCAGATGCAATTGAACTGTATGGGCACACAAGGTTATGCACATGAGTAGTGCATGTAATGTTTGGGAAGGAGGAGCCTTTTAACATGTTTGGGTGGGCAGTAGGCTGGGGTGCGGGTCAGGGGGGTGGGTGCCATCTAATTGTTAAAATATCTTAGGATAAAATACTCTAGTATAGTTCTACCCCAACACTTATGAACTTAGAATATACAAAACAGTCCCAAGACTACAGGTAAATTTGGATGGTTGGAGGCACCCAATTACAGTGATAAGTGAATCTTCAAATTGAAGAAGATAAAGAGTAGGGGTACATTTTTTTAGTAAAATAAAATTTTCTTAATAAAATGAGATAAAATATAATTTCATTTATTAATTGCGAACAGCACTATGACAACGCGTTTCTCGGCGTAAGCCGGTTCCTCAGGTCAAATAAGTGCCAGCTGAATAGCTGACAGAGGTCCGGAGGCGCCTATATTTAAAAAAAAAAAAAAAAAAAAAAAAGATATAGGCGCCTCCGGACCTCTGACAGCTATTCAGCTGGCACTTATTTGACCCGAGGAACCGGCTTACTGACACAAAAGCTGCCTGACACATGTTTCACGGCCAAAAGTCGCTTCCTCAGAGGCATACACTTGTATAGATATCAGGAAAACTCAAGGTTAAACGGCCACAATGTGAACTGCTGAATATCGATTTAACGGATACAGAGGCACCAGAAGAATAAAAATGTCTAAAAAGTTTAAAATCTGTGGAGGCAGTGGTGGACTTACCCCCTCCAAACAGACACAAGATATGCCAACAAAGTTTAGCAGAACAAATGTATTTACATACTCCAGGGGAAAATGCAACGCGTTTCGCAGGGCTGCACTGTACCTGCTCCTACCTATTGCCTGATGACGCGAGTCATACCTGCGAAACGCATCGCATTTTTCTCTGGAGTATGTAAATAAATTTGTTCTGCTAAACTTTGTTGGCATATCTTGTGTCTGTTTGGAGGGGGTAAGTCCACCACTGCCTCTACAGATTTTAAACTTTTTAGACATTTTTATTCTTCTGGCGCCTCCTTATCCCTGTTACATTGTTCTAAGTCCACCCTTGGTGGAGAGGTGTCATCCCCTTTTTTTCCCCATCTACGGAGAGCGACTTCTTAATCCTGAGTGGGGTCAGGTCTAATCTCCCCACCTGCTGTTACAGTGGTTGCCTTTGAGGTAACACCGCTTTGTTAGTATATTTGTATTTACTCTCTCAACTTCATCCCATATTACCAGCACATACTACACTATATTTGGCTCTTGGTGTCCCTATCTTTATGCTGAATATCTAATACATGCTGTCCACCATCACCAAACGGATCGCGCAGTATCGTTCTAGATCTGCAATCGAGAAGATTTTATATTACTGAAGAATAAAGGACTTTTTGCCATCTAATTGTTGCCAAGGGCCTCATTTTAACTAGAACTGTCCCGCTCTATGTATATGCAGAGGCCACTGTGACTGGAAAGATCTGGGTAGGCTAGGCAGAACTGTTAACCAGCACCCTTTTCAACAAGGAATTGGCCATTCAAAGGTACACAAAGGTTTGGCTGGTCAATTTAAATAAATAAAAAAGTTGCCAACTGGCCAAAACTACTGGACATTCAACAATTGGGTGACCAAGGGAAATAACCAGTGGCAATATTTGTGGAATTCCTGTAAACAAGCGCATTTTTAGGAAGTAGAAGTTGTCCTAGCAATTAAAAGCCACCAGCTGCCATTAAACTGACAGCTTTCTTAATTAATCATTTGCTAGCTAATTGATCATCAGCTAGTAACCTTCATTGCTAGAATGGCTTCCACTTCAATAGTTGGTGGAGATTTGCAATTAGTTTCCTCTTATCACTGTGGTGGCACCATTAGTGACTAGCATAATGTGTCAGCATAATGTGTCACTAAAGTCTCAGGACATTAAATGCATTTTGAAATGCAACGTTTTTTTATGCTTTGTAAGTACTGTGTTAGAGGCACCCTAATGAATCTAATAACTGACTAGTATATGAAGGAGTATACAGATCTTACCTCTTTAAGGACAAACCACAGAGGTAAGTATACTTTTTCAGTGATAGTGCTACACTGGGGCATGCTGGGGTCCTGGCTTCCTCTGAAAATCACTGTGCTACTCAATCTGCCTGCTTCCATGAATCAGGAAGTAGAGACTGCAGATTTATTTTAGGATTTGCATCAGCTGTAACAAAGAAATGTTTTTTTTTTTTGTTTAACGGTTATTATGCTGTTGTGTATCTTTTAGAGCAGAGAGGGGTCCTGAGTTCAGGTCCACTTTAAATTACTAAGCATTTGCTTGTAATCCCCTACTGTGCATTACTCACAACTTGCAATACTGACTTCTAATTGTATTGTCCAAACTTCTCAATAAAGCCTGCTTATTTTTATTTTTTTTTTGTAAAAAAAAAAAATGTTACCTGGGATATATCGGCGGGCACAACTAATTACACATGCAGGAAGAG
Organism: Hyperolius riggenbachi; assembly: GCF_040937935.1. NCBI lineage: Eukaryota > Metazoa > Chordata > Amphibia > Anura > Hyperoliidae > Hyperolius > Hyperolius riggenbachi. The sequence continues at coordinate 196,563,643 of NC_090648.1, read as the reverse complement.
GGGCCAGGAAAACAATGCTAGTTAAATATGGACTTTAAGTTCTGCAGACTGTGATCTAAAATGAAAATAACCTTTAATAATGTTACATTACAAAAAAGTCTTGTGCACATCTCACAGCACTTTTAAAAACAAGGGTGAAATTTCACCTTATTGTCCTTTCGAAAAGGAAGATTTGTTTGACATAGAGCTGAGTGAATGGGCATAGGTCTGCCTTAAATTGCTTCTGCCGTCACCTTACTGGAGACAGGAAGGGCTAAACTAGACCTGCCAGAGGATATTGGCAAGGCAGCTGTCTCTCGTCCTGCCCTGCAGTAACTCCTTTCACTGCATTCAGAGTGGGTCTTGCTGACTTTCCATTATTTATGCCCTTGCGATGAATCCGCTGCTGAGAAATCCCAGTAAATCTCTAGACACAATTGCCAAAGAGCTGATAATTGCTACATAGTTAGTCTCTTGTCTCCAAGTGGCCAAGTAAAGTGGCACCGCTGTGATTTTCTTCAGTTCGCCGCTAGCCCGCTACCTGTCGGCTTGATTAGCCACATTTTCTGACAGGAAACAGAACAGTGCGCACATACTGATGCTGCTTTTAATTCATGACAATCCTATTAAATAAGATTTATGTGCAATGACAATGAGGATTGTTGCTATGAAAAATAATTCCCACCACAGCAGGCCTGTTATCAGCCAGATAAGGAGCTGAAGTCTAGAAATCTATTGTCAGCCATGCTTGGATTTGAAGGATACTCATAGCTGATAATCGTGTTTTTTTTTTTTAAATAATCCTATCAGTGTTGAAAATGGAATGTGCAATCTTGATGAAATATTTATAGCGTGTATTTTACAAGCATTTAGACCGATGTATGGTCCCATGTTGGCTAATCTTCATTTTGACTTATCTTTTACAAAATATATCAAGCAAAGTAGAAAATGCTACAAAAATCCATTCTTCTTTCCACAGGATAAAATATTCGCTTGACACTGTGCATTTTCACTGTTATCCTAGATTATTCAACTATGTAATCCAATGTAACTGTATTACCACTGTATACAGTACAATGATATACAATCAGCTAAAACATGTCTAATAAGAATGAATACGCTAAACTGTTCAAAAGTAAGCATCTGATTGGGTGCTGGCAGAAGGGGTCCGGTATCTGACTGGAGGAGCATCACTGCACCTTTGTATATTGCACTATTAAAGGACAACTGTAGAGAGAGGTAAGTGGAGGCTACCATATTTATTTCCTTTTAAGCAATATCAGTTGCCTGGCTATACTGCTGATCCTCTGCCTCTAATACACTAAGGCATAGACCCTGAACAAGCATGCAGCAGTTCTGTGTTCCAATTTCCGAGTAGTTTTTTTTGGTTTCTCTGATTTTTTGCATTCTCTGATTTTCCAAATGCTTCTGAGTTGACTCTGAAGTCTCTGATTGGTCCAATGCTTCCGATTTCTGTGATTGGCCTAAAATAACCGAGTTTCTGTAATGCAGTATTTCCACAGAAATCCAATTTCCATGTTCCGATTTCAGAGTTTTGATCAGAAATGTGGATTTTCTATGCGAAATGCAGAAATTTCCATTCCACGAAATCCGAATGAGAAGCCCTAGTCCCATTACCTAATCTGTTTAATGTTTGCACATTAGTTTGAGGTACTAACATGTTTATACATGAAGTCCTCTTTCAGACGGGCATCTGAAGGAGGTGAATTAAGCCGCTCTTGTGCACCAGCTGGTATCATGCTAATGCTAATGGCGATTGATGGGCAGCCCCCCATAGAGTCAAACACGAGCATGGCCACAGCCGTGCTCAGGCGTGGAACAAAAGCACTGTGTGCCAAGTGCTGACACCTGTGGTTTTGTAGCTGCTGCCACTCAGTTGCATTTATATTGCACCCAAATAGCGCTTGTGGGCAGCAAACGGGAGACTGAACTGTTTGACAAGCGCGCAGTTGCACTGTCCGTCTCAAAGAGGCCTTACGTACTCACTAATTAATTATAAAATGTTAACAGAAATAAAAGTAAATGCACTACTAGATTTCTTAAGCATAGAAAAAAAGGCAAAATTAAAGTTTTATTGGTGTGAATAAGTGGAATATGTTCCTTACATACAAATCTCCATGGACGCAGGAAAGGGAAGCTGGGCCAACAAATAAAAGCAACTAGCTATGTTGATTGAAGAGAACCCGAGGCGGTAAAATAACATTAAAAAAAAACACACTACCTGATTCGGGGGATAGCCTGATCAGGTAGCATAGATTCCTACCATAGATTCCTCCCTACCACTCCTTCTCTTCGTAAATGCCAAGTTTAATTTTGTTTAAAAAAAAAGGCTGTGACCCTGGGGTCATGATGTTGCAGCTCTTTGAGTCTCATCACCCAAGGAATCATGTACCAATCCCTGCTGGGTGACAGGGATCTCACACAGATCCCCCAGTGTGTACAGGGCTTAAGACTGTGTTAGCCTAGAGGTTGTGATGAGAGTTGAGTGATCCTGTGCCTTAAATTTCATGGCTTTCTACCATACATGTCTATACAGTGATACATTGTAGTGTGCCATAGTTGTTAGCAACTGAATTGCATAACATTCGCAGCAATATTGCATATGCCATATCCCTTTCTATCATCTACATTATGGGTTCACATCTTAAGATGACTTTCCTGTTACTTTACTTTCTGACAATATTCATTTGCCAAGAAGTCAGTATATTTGCTTAGTAAAAAGAAAGCCCTGGAGATTTCATCAGATGCCTTTGACTAGTCAGAGAAGGTCAAACTCTGTCTGGCAGGAGAATTTCTGAGAGTGATGCTATCAGTAACAAGTAACCATGCATACAGATGGAGGGGGCATGGATACCTACAGAGGAAGGGAGTTTGCATACATACACAGCACATGGCACCAACAGATGCTACCCTAAAATCTGGGGAAAAAACAACATGCCTTTGACAAGTGTCATAGAGCTAATAATCTAGTTAAATTGTTTAATTTTACTTTTGCAGGATTCATCTGGAATTTTATAAACAGTCAGGTTTATTTAGTTGGCATAAGACTTTTTAGTAAAGTAAAGTTTTTAAATTTACTTAACAGGTCCTCTTTTAAGAGAGTCATGGCACAATGGCTGCAGTTTATATACAGATTCAGTGGCTCATGTAGAATAAATATTTAATGCAAGCTGAGCAGAAATGTTGGCTGCTCGTTAGTTGAGATTATTTCAATTTGAGGGAAATGCAACCAATGTGTACAAGACCCATGCACATGCAATTGCATTGGCTAGTACATGCTCAGTTGCAGTTTTTCACTGTAATCATTGAATCCACCATCACATCATCAATAACTGTTTGATTCGGCGCATGATCCATACTGGAGAGGCTTAGACTGCAGTACATCACCCGGTCAGCTGAAAGAATAATTCCCTGCAGGTCCTCTTCACTCAAAGATGTGAAATGAGAGTGCCTAAGATTGCCCTTTCACCCATTTCACTCTATTTCCAACATCTCCCTTCAGAAGTAAGATACCGGTTAGTAGTTACAAAAACTTCCAGGCCCAGTAACATCTTCTTCCCTCACGTGGTTGCCCTAATTTTTTTCCCAAGATCTTTTTTATTTTGTCAAACATTTCGATTTGGAAGTCAGTCAAAACAATTAACAAGACCAAGAGCAATAGAAGAAAATCAAATAAAACCGCAAAATATTTTTGAAGACAACATCCTCGAACTCCCTTCCCAATCCTCCCTTTCCAATTACCCGCACATCCCCTGTTCCACTGTGCTTTGTGTAAAATTAAGCCAAATTGACTGCCTAAAGAAATGATCAAAAAGTAATAGTAAAATGGTGTGTCCCCAAGGAACCTTTTAGCTTTTCCCGATAATACCCAGGTCAGGACTGGGACGGATTATTGCGGAAACCTCACTGATAAAAAATTACGGACATAAAACACTTTCTTGGCAGAAAATGGCTACCGAGAGCAAGAAAGAGATACAAAGGATCAATAGTTCATAGATTTTAGCTCTGGCATACTTCAATGAATGGGTCATTGAGCAGAAAAAATAAAACAGTAAAAACATAAAAATTAGATTTAAACAGAAAATAAAACTGATAGATGCAATTGTTTATCTCATCACTTTATGTTCACCCAGTGTTTCCTTTCATCTGGGTTTATGTTATAAAATAATTATCATTATGACACACAGAACCACAACTACAAAAGTCAGTAGCTCTGACCTGTGTAACACTCTGTTGACTCCCTCTCTTACAATCTAGTGACCCTCTGTAACGATCGGTGTAACACAGAGAGGATCTGATTACCGGTGATCTGCAGTATCACCGAGAATACAGATATATACCCGATTATTGATGATCTGCAGTATCACAGATAATCAGATATATCTCTAACCTCTGGACACCTGAGTAATATGAGTGTTTGGTGCAACAGTAATACTTTGAGGAGAGCCCCCGTATAGAGGGTGCAAGGCAGTAAGGTATACTGCCCTAAGAACAGGCTCCTTCCAACGGCCTGAGGCTCCCCAAAGGGAGGAGTCAGGCTGAGAGTGGGAAGGACCAGAGTGTGAGTGACACCAATGGTGGAGTGTCACTGACAGATCTGTGAGCTATCTCTAAACAGAGGAGATAGTTCTCGAGGTCGGACAAGCCAGGTCGGCAACAGACAGACAGATCAGATACAGAAGGAAGAGACTGATACGGAATCTTAAGGCAGGCAAGGTTTGGCAGCGGAGTATCAGAAATAGCGAAGTACCAAATCAGAGGTCAGAAGAGAGGTCAGGAAAAGCAGAAGGTCATAACAAATATTTTACAATTGTCTAGTCTAAAGGTGTGAGCTCCTTGATCATCAACACCCTGGAACTAGTCTGAAGATATAACAGGATGGTAAAGCTAATTCCTAGTCTTGGGTGTGAGCTCCGTAGTCATCAACACCCTATAACTAGTCTGAAGATATAACAGGATGGTAAAGCTAATTCCTAGTCTTGGGTGTGAGCTCCGTAGTCATCAACACCCTGGAACTAGTCTGAAGAATAACACAGATAATACACAGTATTCCTAATCTGGGGTGTGAGGTCCGTGATCATCAACACCCTGGAACTGGTCTAAAGAATAACACAGAATCTGACAAAAAGGTCTGAGTGCACCTAGTATATATAGCAAGGCGCTCTCCAGCGCCTCCCCTAAGTGCTGGACCAATGGGAAGTGGTGGAATTGTCAGCTGACCGGCTTGGTCAGCTGACTCCCTTCTGGCTGTCATAAAAGTTCTGCCTCTCAGCGCGCGCGCGCGTCCTTCTGAACCAGTGTGGACTATCAGTCCAAGCCACACCAGACCTGTGCTGCAAACCATCCACTGTGCTGAACGCGGAACCAGCCGCACCGCTATCAGAGCATGCGGCGGTTCCTCCGTGTTCAGCCACACTGCCAGATGTAGGCCTATGCGTGTAACCTGCCGCGTCGGACGCGGAATCCGCCGCCTTGTTCTCTGGACATGCGGCGGTTTCTCCGCGTTCAGATGCAGGTCCATGCGCGCAATCTGCCGTGTCGGACGCGGAATCAGCCGCCTTGCTCTGAGCACCCGCGGCGGCTTTTCCGCGTTTTCTCACACCCTAACACTTTCTGGGTCACTGGCATCTCACCTAATGTCTTACAGCTAGAACCAGCTGCAGCTGTTAGGCCTTTAAGCTATTTCCTCCCATGACAATCCTCACAGGGATGCCAGTCACTGTCCCCTCTACCTCCTCTTCTAACAGCTCTGGCACCAGATCTCACACATCTCTATCTCTTGGGCACAGCTTGGGGACCTTTAGATGCCTGGACCATCTGAATTACAGGGCCATGTTACCTGCCAATGTCTAAAAAGAATGGCCCATAATTGTACATTTTTCTTTGTTCCTGGTGGTGGTGGGGATAATATTGATGGCGCATATTTGAGCATTGGTGACCCCATACAGTTTTGGGTAAAAAGGTTTGAAATCTGGCAGTGGTCACAAACAATAGTTCATGACTGTCAGACAGTGGATAATGAAAATTGCCTCACTTTTGTAAAAATGAACAAGAGATGTGTTACTAGAAACTGTAAAGGTCCCTACCCACACCTCGACCTTTGCAGCAACTTATCTCTAATCTGCAAGAATGCAGACAGTATCTTAATTGTATGTAACAGAGTGCCATAGAGAAATTGGTAGGGGACTCTTGGGGTTAGACCCTTTTGTGAGAACTTTAATAAGCATAGGCACTCTCTGCATACGGCTTGTATGTTTTTCCCATATCTGTGTGGGTTTCCTCCCAGGGGCTCCGGTATTCTCCCACACCCCAAAACTATACAGATAAGTAAATTGGCATCCCCCTAATTTAGCCCTAGACTATGAAAGGCATATGACTGTAGAGATGTCGCGAACCTCCAATTTTCGGTTCGCGAACCCCGTTCATGAACCTTCGCGGAAGGTTCGGTTCGCGGAAAAGTTTGCGAATCGCAATAGACTTCAATGGGGATGCGAACTTTGAAAAATAGAAAAAATTATGCTGGTCACAAAAGTGATGGAAAAGATGTTTCAAGGGGTCTAACACCTGGAGGGGGGCATGGCGGAGTGGGATACATGCCCAAAGTCCCAGGGAAAAATCTGGATGTGACGCAAAGCAGTGTTTTAAGGGCAGAAATAACATTGAATGCTAAATTGCAGGCGTAAAGTGCTTTAAAACATCTTGCATGTGTATACATCAATCAGGGAGTGTAATTAGAGTTCTGCTTCACACTGACGCACCAAACTTACTGTGTAACGCACCACAAACAGCTGTTTGCGTAGTGACGGCCGTGCTGGACTGATGCGCAACATGGCCAGAGTGCAGGCCGTGGCAGTTTTCCAGCCCATATGGTCGCCGGGCTGTGGTAGCTCAATGATAGAACAACAGTGACTGTCCAGCTGATCAAATTTGGTCTGTCCACAATGAAGCAACGACCTTATTATCTTCTTGTATGTAGGTAGGCATAGGTAGGAGTCCCAGTATAGGTAGGTAGGCATAGGTAGGAGTCCCAGTATAGGTAGGTAGGTAGGTGCCTCAGTAGTTAGCTAGGCATAGGTAGGAGACCCAGTATAGGTAGGTAGGCATAGGTAGGTCCCCTAGTATAGGTAGGTAGGTAGGTGTCCCCGTATAGGTAAGTAGGTGCCCCAGTAGTTAGGTAGGCATAGGTAGGTGCCCCAGTATAGATAGTTAGGCAGGGCCTGGCTGGCACAGTAACAACAATTACCAAGGTCCAGCTGCAACAGATAGGGCTGTATAATGTCAGTGAGCAACACACGCAAAAAAAAACACGTCAGGAAAACATTATCTCTCAAAAGAGCTGTTGAGGGGTGCTATTTTAGCAATAACAATCAGCCAGGAGCAAGCCAAGAGCCTAACTAATCTTTCCCTAGGAGAACAAGTCTGCAGCAGCTCTCCCTAGTCTGTCTCTAGCAGGCACACGAGTGAGTGTAATGGCCGGCAAGCCTGCCTTATATAAGGGGGGGGGGGGGGGGCTTCAGGGCTTAGTGTAGCCTGAATGGATACAATGTGCCTGCTGACTGTGATGCAGGTTAAAGTTGACCCTCATAGTGCATTATGGGGTGAATTGAACTTCCGCAAAAGTTCGCCAACCACCGAAGTTCGCCTGCAACCGTTCGCCGGCGAACCATTCGGCTTATCTCTATATGACTGTGGTATGGATTAGAATTATGAGCTCATCTGAAAGACAGTTGGTGACAAGACTATGTACTCTGTAAAGCACTGCAGAAAATGTCAGAGATACATAGATACTAGATAATAATTTAAAAATAGTAATAAATGCTACAGTACAGAACACAAACTATTTTCCTAATAATCCTTCCAAGGTTTTTATACTATACGTACCTTACAGTTATAATATTTAGATGTATTATCTAGATGCTGTTGTTGTCAGCAAAGTCACTGTGCAGCCATTGCTGGCCTCCCACGTTGCTGGGCCCTCTACATCTACTACAGTTATGTCCTAGTCCCAGTGGTATCACAACAGGAGTTTAGGCATATCCTCTTACAGTAACTATATCTAATCAAAACAAAATTAAAACTAAGAGCCCTCATGGAAGATTTGTGGAAATACTCATAAGAAGAAAGTGTCAGCAAAATTAGAGTTGCATAGCCATTGCACAATGCTGGAGCAAAAATGAACAGTGACAAAGTTAAACATATGTAAATGTGACATAGACAAACTTTAGTGTTATATTGCAAAGTACATAAAGCGGAAAGGCCACAATCATCTATGTAAACTGAGTGCTCATGAATGTCTACTGCTACATGTGTGCACTGGTAGTAAAATCATACACAAAACTGTAACTGCTCCAATGTGATGTGATACGCTTGTACAGTAGAATCCCTTTATAGTAAATTCCAAGGGACCAGGAAAAGTAGTTTACTATATCAGAAGTGTACTATATCAGAATTGGTCTTCCATTGTATATTTATACAGACGCATTTGCTGGGTCCTGAGGATTGAGTTTACTATATCCAGAGTTTTACTATATCAGAGTTTACTATAATGAGATTCTACTGTAAAGTGTAGCAGCAAAAAAGGGCGCTGGCGGCTAATGGACGGTTTGGGCGCTGCCATAGACTCTAATGCATTTAGCACTAACACAGTGTCCAAAGCAGAGAAAAGGGTACGGTATAAATATTGTTTTCAACATTAGAACATATTTGAAATATGTTATTGTTTTAGAAACTTGCAACATTATAGTTTTTGTCAGTTTATTTCATTTGTATGTACAGATTTTACTTTATCAAAAATATTATCGTTTCTATGTGTGTAAGGGTGTTTGTGCAGGTGGGTGGTTAAGGTCAGGTACCACCGGGGGGTGGTTAGGGTTAGGCAGCACAAGGGGGCTTGTTAGGGTTAGACACCACCGGGGGGGTTAGGCACCTCCAGGGGGGTTAGTGTTAGGCACCACCAGGGGGTGGTTAGGGTTAGACACCACCGGGGGGTTAAGGTTAGGCACCATGGGGGGGGGGGGGGTTAGGGTTAGGCACCACCAGGGGGGGGGGTTAGGGGTAGGTACCACCGGGGGGGTTAGGGTTAGGTACCACCGAGGGGGTTATGGTTAGGCACCACCAGGGGGGTTAGTGTTAGGCACCACCAGGGGGTGGTTAGGGCTAGACACCACCGGGGGGGTTAGGGTTAGGCACCACCGGTGGGGGGGGGGGTTTAGGGTTAGGCACCACCAGGGGGGGTTAGGGGTAGGTACCACCGGGGGGGGGTTAGGGTTAGGTACCACCGAGGGGGTTAGGGTTAGGCACCACTGGGGATTGTGGTTAGGGTTTGGCCCCACCAGGGCGGTGGTTAGGGTTAGGCACCACCAGGGGGAGTTAGGGGTAGGTACCACCGGGGGGGGGGGGGGTTAGGGTTAGGCACCACTGGGGATTGTGGTTAGGGTTTGGCCCCACCAGGGGGGTGGTTAGGGTTAGGCACCACCAGGGGGGTTAGGGGTAGGTACCACCGGGGGGGGGGGTTAGGGTTAGGCACCACTGGGGATTGTGGTTAGGGTTTGGCCCCACCAGGGGGGTGGTTAGGGTTAGGCACCACGGGGGGAGGGGGGGGGGTTATGTTTAGACACCACCAGGGGAGGGTTCTGTGTGAGAGTAGGGTTAAGTTAAGCTGTATCCTTGAATTATGTAACGGTTGTTTAAAGTAAATGTCTTTTCGTTTTGATTTCCCGTCTGTTTTAAAACGATATTTATCATTAACTCATTTCAATAACAATATTTATCGTTACTGAGATTTCGCTATCCACCTGTGGCAATTTGTTATCCAGCCGCGCCCTTTTTTCTGCACCCCCTTTTTTCACGCACATGTTGTAAAGTAATCATACAAAAGAATAAAAAAGGAATTTCATCTGTAGTATTTGCATGATCTTCTTGTATCATAAAACAAAAACAACATAGCAGCATACCTTTGACTGTCCAGACATGGTCAGGGCTTTCTTGTAGTAGCTGATGGCCTGATCCAGATTGCCCAGGCAAAAATATGTTGCACCCAGGCCTTCACAGACATGACACTGCCTCATAGGATCATCTGTCAATACACACATAATTTTTTTGAAAGCAGCAGTAGTAGTATTGTCCTTAGTTTAAAAGACCACTGTCACGAAAATATTAAAATGTAAACATACACAGATAAGATGTATGTAAGTTTCAGAGTAAAATGAGCCATAAATGACTTTTCTCTAATGTTGCTGTCACTTACAGTAAGTAGTAGAAATCCGACAGAACTGGCAGGTTTTGGGCTAGTCCATCACTCATGGGGGATTCTAAGGGTTTTCTTTATTTTCAAAAGCATTTAATCAATGTCATTTGCTCTGCCATCAACCCCAGCACCACTGGACCCCGCCAAGTTGTCTCCCCCCATTGCTCCCGGGCCCCCATTCAAATATAGTAGCATTAATCACCGACTCGCTGTTCCGGCGGGTGGCAGATGCACCCTCCCTGCACTCTTAGCCACGGTGTCTGCCTCTTCTGTATCTGGCGAATGTTTACACATGACACGCACCGTACCGGACAGAGAAGAGGCAGACAGCGTGGATGAAGAGTGCATGGACGGTGCAGCCGCCGCCTACCAGGACAGCCAGTGAGTGATAGATGCTGCTACACTGAGGGGGCCTCAGGGAGCAGTGGGGTAATGACCAATGGGGGGTTAGGGGGGTCCCCACTTCACTTTGCCCCTGGACCCCTTAAACTGGCCCTACATACTTTTATTTGTCAGCTGTGTGTGCTCACATACTTTTTATTAGTTAAAAAGAGATTGTTTTATTTACATCTCCCTTTTCCAATCTGATACATGTTATTGCAGCCTGTAAAAGATTATTATTGTTTTCTTAAACCATTGTCTTAGCATAAGGATGCTGTACATAGTATTAGATGCACAGAATTCAGATTCCAGTCTTATGTATTTAGTCATGGTGTAAGAGAATCAGAAATTAATCAAAAGTAAGTATTCACTATATTAATATTGAATTTCCATGCTGCCCTGCACTCTAGGAAAGTATATGAGAAAATACTGATTGTCTTTCAAAGTTAGGATGCCTGCTGTCCAGCTACAATAGTAAGATCAGAAATGGGGGGGAATACAGTGAATATGCCGCAAGCCATTGCAGGATGCATTTGAACAGCTGGGCTGAAAGATGGCTCATGCTGCTCTGCTTTGCAGTCTGTACTGTGGATGTCTTACTCTACACATTCCGAAGGGAGATCCACAATCATTTACTATTGATCTGAGGCGGTATGAAGTTGTATCTGTTGAGTATTGCTCAGCCTGCTGACTGTTACTGAATAAAAATTGCGTTAGACCTAGAAAGCTTTATTTCAAAGTCTTTGTTTTAGTTTTCTCTGAAACTGTGCGGTACACGAAGACAATTGCATGTGACACTTGTGATATTAATAGATTTCGTTTACTTGCCAATGGCAAAAGCTTTGCTGTCATTTAAAGACCTATCAGGTTAGGCTTCATTCATTTCACAGAACAATGGCAAGCCTCAGGAGTCCGCAATAACATACTGTATCTGGGGATATTAGTACCTAGGGCAAGCACTGAAATTGCACCCCAGGGGATGACAAGGCAGCAACTTGATGTGGGCATGTCCAATTTAAAGTGTGTCATGGCCAGTAAAAGGTGTGGTGAAAGATCAGTCATACAGTGACAAATCAAGTCAGTGTATACAAGTCATCTTAATAACAATTAGGCAGCAGCATTATCACCCAAATAACAACTAGGCAAAAAATTAAGCTGGCATTTTTCTGAAATAACATAATTAGGCATAAATAGAAGAGATCAGCAGCATCACGTAGATGTATTTAAGCTCTTTATTGCATAAAGATAAAGCCCAGGAACAGCGACAGACGCTGTTTCGGAGAAAAACTCCTTCCTCAAGCTGTATAGGCTCACTCAAAAGAGATAACAACCACAATGGCATTTATATACAGTTTCAATAAGGTCACATGGACACGCCATATCAGCTTAGCACACGGATACCCTCACTAGGGTGCCTATTGACTGTGGTATAACATAATTAGGCAGCATGTTCCAATGTAAGACCAGACCACCCATGACAGAACCCAGTAATTGACAGCATCCCATGACAGACTCCAGTGACAAACAGCACCTCATGACAGCCCCTTACTAATACGCAGCACTCCAGTAAAAATACCAGTTCTACTGTTCCGTACTCTCCAGCTAGCTGTCTCTGTGGCTGAGATAGGATGACTGCACTGCCATGTCCTGATACTCTTCAGCCCAGCCAGCATTTATTTGCAATGCTTGCCATCTCCCAGTTTCCAACCCTTCCACTCAGGTCTATTGTGATTGGATAATGGGTGTGGAGGAAGCTGAGAGATGCTATGCAGCCAATTTGAACACTGACTGGGCTGAAGAGTACTGAGACATGAGTGCAGTCACCTGGCCCCAGCCACAGTAAGTGCGACTAGGGGGTTCAAAGCTATGGGAAGTACGCCAGCGCTCTGTCTTTTTTCAATTCATCACACATTTGCCATTTTTTCTCTGCCCACATTTCTGCATGACTTCTTTAAAGGTTAGCCAAGTATTGGTTTCTAAGTTAAAAATATGACCCAGCACAGTTATATCTCTGCCTGCCCACTTTAAGTAATTGTCATGCAGTGTACCAAGAAAAAAAGCTGGGATTGCCTTCCAGGGATATATACTTTGATATTCGCCAGGGGAGTTTGGAGATTTTTTTTTACCTCTCTTTAAGCCACTAAGGTGTCTTTGAACAAAATACTATGTTTTATGAGGAGAGGCAGAGACGATCAACTAGTGTGGATTATACCTGTCAACTCCCATGGCTGTGCAATATGGTGCTATAGGGGTATATTGGACAATTCAGCCGTAACCGCTATCAAGTATCGGACATGCCTAAAAAGACATAATAAATTATATTTTATTGGGTTCATTTTAATTAATATATAATAACTAGATCAATTCAGATGTAGTTAGCCAATATCTGTATTGTGCACTGATCCATAACTTATATTTGTCTTAAGTACAGTTATGTATGAATTCTGTAAAAACAAGGGGACAAGAGAGCGCTCCAATGGTGCGTGAATTCTTTATTGTAAACAAACACGCATAAAAAAATTGAACTTACAGTGTATGTGCAAGTAATGCACATGTAAGGGGCCACCAGCGAGTCCCTTCCGCCTCCTGGGCCTGGCCAGGGCTAACAGGGTCCGTGCGTGATCTTTAGTCTCGACCCGAAGAAGGCGTGGCTAAGCGCCGAAACGCGTTGTGACGTCAGACGGCTTGCCGTGAGGCGTCTGAGCCAGTGGTTGTCCCCCTCTTCACTTGCTAAAGATCACGCACGGACCCTGTTAGCCCTGGCCAGGCTCAGGAGGAGGAAGGGACTCGCTGGTGGCCTCTTACATGTGCATCACTTGCACATACACTGTAAGTGCAATTTTTTATGCGTGTTTGTTTACAATAAAGAGTTAATGCACCATTGGAGTGCTCCCTTGTCCCCTTGTATTTACACTACTAGATCTCTGGCACCACCCAGCAGAGGGAGCAGAGCCGTGGGCGAGCTACTCATCTAAAGGGCCATAACTAGTAAAAGCTAGCGCCGGGTTAATAACTTTTTGTAATGTATGAATTCTGGTCAGGGTTAAAAATGTAAACCGACCAAGGCAGGGGAAAAGACTTTTGTAAACCTGTAGGAATTTTCTGCATTTCTGCAAAAATGTTTTCCAAAGGTGTGGAATTGATATTTACCTGATTTAGGAAGTCTGATTCAATGAACAATACATATAACATTTCATGAACAGAAACATTGTGTTCCTCTAGGATAATAGCCTCTGAAAAGCAGAGTAATTGCAGTCAAGTTATATATATATATATATATATATATATATATATATATATATATATATATATATATACAGGGGCGTAGCAATAGGGGTTCCAGAGGTTGCAACCGCATCAGGGCCCTTGGGCCAGAGGGGCCCTCCCTCAATGGCAGTATTAGCTCTCTATTGGTCCTGTGCTCATAATAATCACTTCTATAGATATTTGGAATAGTAGTTATCATTAACAAACTGTTCCCCATCCCCTTCTTGCACCTCTGACACTGTAGTTGCCATTGGCAGGTTTTGGTGCGCCGTATCAATTATTATGTATAGAGTAATTAGGGGGGCCCAATGTAAAACTTGCATCGGGGCCCACAGCTCCTACGCCACTGTATATTTATATATACTGTATATTCAATGGTTTCCATTCATAAACATGCACATGAGATCTCTCATATTGTTATAAAAACTGAGATAATCGTCCTTGGACTGTATTTTTAACTTTTTTTGCAGCTAGTGAAAATCCATTTTCCAGGAGGAAAACTACTGCATGTTGAAAGTAATCTCCCTCAGAGAAAAGAATAGTTTATTTTTACCTGCATCCACAAATGCTTGAAGCGCCTGAAGGTAATAGAATTCTGCTAAGTCATAGTTCTTGAGCTGACTGTAGGCAAAAGCCAAGTTACACAGACACTGTCCCTGTGCGTTCCTTTCTCCCAGAGACCCTGCAATACATCAAAAGATTAATACTGTGAAAGGGCCAGTGGATAAAAACAGACTGGATTTCAAAAAGCAGAGATATAGAAAATAAAATAAATTGGGATTAATATTGTGAATTTATATATTGCTGATATTGTCCATAGCACACACTTTACAGAGTTCAGAGGAGCTCATACACTAATACCTAACATAGTCAGTCTAGTGTCACTCTCATAGTCTAATGGTGGTCATACATGGTACAATTTTTTCATCCAATCTTACCATTTCTATGTAATATAAGGGAACTGCCTAAATTATCCATTCAGTTTATTCACTTCATTTACCCTTATACTACATAGAAATGGTAAGATTGGATGAAAAAAATTGTACCATGTATGGCCATCATCATACTACATAGAAATGGTAAGATTGGATGAAAAAATTGTACCATGTATGGCCACCATAAGAGTGCTCACACAAACTTGGGGAAACATACAATTTCCATGCAGATAGTGTCCTGGACCAGAGATGAACCAGGGGCCCAGCAGAATATTAACCAATATTCCACACACTGCTATAGGTTATATTAAAGCAGCAACACTTACTCAATTCTATTACAATTATATGGGCAAAAGACTAATGAATATAAATTGCCCAGTATGTCCAGAAAGCCATTAGATCAAGTCACAAAATGGCAAAAAAGGCACCAGTCTCTAATCACAGTAGTATTCTTAGTGTAGACTTAAATTCACAAAAGGATAATGAATCCCAGCTATAAGATGTTCAATGAGGATTCATCACTATTGATATTAAGGGGATCATTTTACCTATCTGTGTATATGTACAGAAATACACACACAGTCCATGGAAATCCAAGCCAATGAAAACATAATACATAGTTTGATAGTGTATACTACTATGAGAACATCCAGGTGAACCAGACGAACATGACTTGGACAATGCCTGAAAGCTGCATCCTTTAATAAATTATATTATTGAATCTGCTGACATGTTTCGGACCACACAGATGCCTAATCTTAGCTAATGAATGCAAACATTTAAAGGACCACTATCGCGAAAAAAGTAGGCAGTTAAAATGTGACAGATGACAGGCTTTGGGCCAGTCTATCTTTTTAAGGGGGATTCTCAGGGCTTTCTTTGTTTTCAACAGCATTTCCTGAACAACAATTGCTAAAGGCCCATACACACGTCGGATTTCCGCGAACGACGGGTCGTTTGAACGTCCCGTCGTTCCGTCATTCGCCCGCTAAATCGGGCGTGTGTACAGACTATCGTTCGTTTGATAAGAGTGGGTTTAATCTAACTGACATAATAGTGTGCAAGTGATTAGGGAGGCTCGCTTGTATCTTGCTATTTTGCCAGTTAAACTGCTGTTCAGGAAATGCTGTTGAAAACAAAGCAAACCCTTGAAATACCCTATGAGGAGATGGATAGTCCCAAAACCTGTCGGTTCTGTCAGATTTTAAATGCCTACTTTTTTTTTCGCGATAGTGGTCCTTTAAGTACATTTAATTCTCTCACAAATTTTCTCTCACATATGTCATTCATCCATATCATTCATATTAATTCCATTTGTTCTATCTTAGAACATTTTGTTGCAACTAGCTTGATAACTCAGAATGTTTTTTTAAAACAGCATCGCACCCCCTTTAACTGATGACATTGGTGAGCCACTATGTTTGCTGAAAGTATAATTAATCTGAAGATGTAATCCATCCTGAGCTCACGTACTGAATTTAAGGCAACCTCCTAACCCCCCTTCATTAGTAGCAATAGCAAATCCAAGCTTGCAGATATCATTTATTTTTGATCAGGGCAAATTCTAACAGCAACCATATTGAGTATTGTAAATGATTATTATTACATCTAGAAGTGAATTCTCTGAATGAAAAGTCCATTATGTAACTTGGCTTTCCTGAAGCTCAGCAGCGATCCATACAGTCTTCAAACTTTTATTGCCTGTCTAGATTCACCTTATCAGGTGGAGGTAAAATAAAAGAAAGAAACTGCTGCACTCTCACCCCGTCATGAGGTGCCAGACTCAAGAAACAGCAAAATGTAAGCTTGAAAGTAGTATCCGCACTCTCCAACAGGTGAAATGCAAACAATTTTATTGAGTGACAACAAGACAGAGTAAAAAGGCAATGTTCTTACTCATAACCCAACAATACAGACATCTGCTCCCACTTTTATACATTGAGACACACCCACCACAGGTGTGTCTCTCCGAGAGCTTGAGCAATCTTAAAGAGACATATCAAATATAAGTACAAAAGGTAATAATCCACCAGCATTAAAACAATATTTATTATATAAATAGTAAAGGGAATGCGGATAGAGATAAAAGAGCATGGTCAATAAATTAGATTCAAATCCCACCTAGCATTCAAACCATCTGGTGGGCGGGTTTCTAACCTCAAAATCCAATAAGCTTCCCTAAGCAACATTATTATTATTTATTGGATTTATATAGTGCTAACATATTATGCAGCGCTGTACAATGCATAAGATTACAGACAATGATAACAGGGATGACCGACGACACAATACAGGTAGTGAGCAATAAGATACAATAACACAATAAAGGTAATAAGCAATAAGCTACACAACACAATACAGGTAGTAAAACAATGCCAGATCATACACTGGAGTAGTAGTCCCAGTAGTACAAGTTCACATTACTCTGGGTAGAGTGTACATGTACAATCAAGTATGATACACAAGGAGGGAGGGCCCTACCAAAGGCTTACAATCTAGAGTGAGGGGGTGGCGACACGAAAAGAGGGGGAGGATGTATCGAGAGGTTCTCGGCAGAGAGAGTTAGGGCAGTGTTTAGGTGGGGGAGGCCTCCTTGAAGAGGTGAGTTTTGAGGGCTTGTTTGAAGGTGTTGAAAGAGGGAGCAAGCATGATGGGCAGTGAGAGAGATTTCCACAGGATAGGGGTAGCTCTAGTGAAGTCCTGCAGTCGAGCATGGGAGTGTGAGATGCGTGGGGTAGTTAGGAAGAGGTTGTTGGAGGAGCCAATTGGGCGGGCAGGTGTGTATCTGCTGACCAGGTCGAGATGTAGGTCGGGCAGGACTCGTGTATAGATTTGTAGGCCAAACATAGAATTTTGAAACTGTTTCTGAAGCATATTGGAAGCCAGTGAAGGGATTTGCATAAGGGAGTCATGGAGATGGAGTAGGGGATGAGTATATTAGTCTGGCTGCTGCGTTCATGATGGATTGTAGGGGGCGATGCGGTTCAGAGGAAGGCTTGATAGAGGGTGTTTCAGTAGTCCAGGCGGGAGATGATGATTGCATAGACAAGGAGTTTGGCTGTGTCTGGGGTCAGGAAGGGCCGGATCTTGGAGATGTTGCATAAATAGCCCAGGCAGTGGGCTTGTATGGTTGGGCGGATGATTGTACTGTTGACAGTGACATACATGTCCTTGTGGGGTGAGACTGCACGAGGTGGGAAGATTAGGAGATTAGCAACAACCTGTAATATACATCGCCCCCCTAGGTGGGTGTGCAACCCTCTCAATTAGCAGGTGGAGGCCTTACAATTGAACATCCCACCTACATCTTGTGAACTACAAGTCCCACATTGCCATGTAGTCACATCGAAAGGGATTTAACATGAACAATGCAAAGCAAACTGGAGCAAAAGGACAACAATGTTGGATATATGAATCCGGGGACACTATGCAAGTACTGCAAAGCTGGGGCACAATATTAGGTGCACGAGAAGACTAGGATCACTATGGGGGAGGGGGGTATAGGAAAGCTAGAATGCATTGCATGGACCCAGGAAGCTGGAAACCACTATGGCAGTGCTGGGAACCAGGGCACTCTTCTGAGGTTGAGTAGGAAGTTGGGTCATACCCTTGGACACTTTGTTTTGGAGGAAAGTCTGATTCTCCAACCATCTAGGCAGAGCAAATATTCATCCCTCCATCCCCATGAACTTAGACAACATCAGTATAGATTGCAAGGAAGGAAAAATATAAGAACCAAAATGAACCATGAAACATAGGGACAAT
Organism: Hyperolius riggenbachi; assembly: GCF_040937935.1. Classification (NCBI taxonomy): domain Eukaryota; kingdom Metazoa; phylum Chordata; class Amphibia; order Anura; family Hyperoliidae; genus Hyperolius; species Hyperolius riggenbachi. The sequence goes on along the minus strand of NC_090648.1, from coordinate 196,545,049 downwards.
GAGTGAATTAACAAACAAAGAAAAGCTACTGATCACAAGAAATTCATGAACAATGGATTACATTTACACACAAAAAAGGTAAGAATGTTAAAGTTGTATGAAGCTCTGCATTTCTTCTTTGCTCAGAAGTATTATTTACAACATAAAACTTATTACCCAAAAATGGTAGCAGAACAGCATTCAAAACAGTTAAACACAGCACTTTCCTCTTCAGTGGAAAGCAAGTTGCTGAAGACGAAGAGGCATTTACATAATCTTTTGTTTACATTTTTTGGCAGCTACAAATAGTAAACATTACCAGCAATGCTGAAACTGAGCTACACACATAGTAGAAGCAGTGAGAGCTGAGAAGTGAACTCTAGATAGACTTTAATATACAAGTACAGCAGCTATGCAATACAAGGCAATAAAAGGCAATTGTAGCTTTCAGAGCAGAAAAACTGTAGCTTGGTAACTTGAAATATGTAAACAGACAATATTACTTGTGTACCAAAAATATAATAGCTATATGGGTAATGAAAAGTAGGAAAGCACATTTTTATTGAATGTTATGTCAGAGTTTAATACCCCTTTTAAAAGTAATAAAATCCCCCCATATAGATACCTTCTAAGGTAGATGAGGGCTGTGCAATTACAATAGATAATAATATATAATAATATTTATATGCCCAGGAAAAAGTGGCAGTTGACAGTAATAAATACGTAACAATAATTAGATAGGAACTTATAAGTAAAAATAATGATTGGTTTAGCGAAAAATATAAATGAAAATTGATTCCCAAATAAATAAATAGTACACTAGCTAAAAAGGTGCTTAAATAATAAATACAATATAAAGAGATAAATACAATAAGATGCTGGGTGCTGACGATTACTGTAGAAAGTAATTGCCAGCACCCACCCATAGGCACAGGCAGACAGCTTTTTGACCATTTGTTAGGTTTGAGTGCTGCAGGTCCCTGGAAAATAGACCTGTCGCCACTCTGCAAGCTGCAGAGTTGCTGTTCTGGTGAGGAATTTGCATCCACTTGTCATGCAAATTGCTTAGCTGCTTCCTCTGATGGCTTGCAGTATAAATACCATTTCCTCCCAGAATTCCTTGCTGGTCATGATGGTTTGTTCTTGCTAACTTACCTGGAGTCTCACTCTCAGCCCTTTGCTTACTGTTTGCTAATATTGCTATCTTAGAGTAGTTCCTTGGGAGTGCCCTAGCATTACTGTTAGCATAGTCAGGTTGTTTGATACCTGTATTGCTTTGTACTGTCTATCTGTTGCGATTGTCTTGTCGCCAGCGGCGGTCGACAAGAAATTGTTCTGTCTGTTGGGATCGCATTCGCCCTAGCGGTAGAGGCGGTGGTTCCTTCTGTACTCTGTCTGGGAGTGTAGCCAGAGCAGCGGTTGCTACTGGTTGTTCCATCTGTCTGTCTGTTTGGATCGCATTCGCCCTAGCGGTAGAGGCGGTGGTTAAGGGCACTGCCTTTGACATGGGAGACCAGGGTTCAAATCCCAGCCAGGGCCAGAATCTACTTAGGGATGTTTAGATGCTGTAAATGGGCAAAAGAATAAATTAAGTAAAAAAGAATATGCAAAGGTGTTTTTCAAGATTTAAATAAATATGATGATATAATGATAAATATAATTAGTATATTTGACAGAGGGATTACACCATTACCATCACGAGCACCATAGCCCTTACCCCCTATTGTTTACTTGTACACCCAACTCTTTTATGCCATCTCCATGAAGCAATTTTTCATATGGTATGCTTTATGATATGCAATATATTGATATGCAAATTTGTAACTGCAGAATTTACTATAGCATAATGTACTGTCTCTTGTCTACAGTTTTGTCCCCATGTTTATTGCCTGATGAAGCGGGCTAGACCTGTGAAACGCGTTGCACTTTTTTGGGTACTATTTAATAAATGTGATTGCTGCTATTCAGACAGTCTTTCGTGTCGGCTTTATGGAGGTAAGTCCACCACTTCCTCCCAGCAAATTTTAAAGTTTTTATCCGCTTTTATCCTGCTGGTGCCTCTGTTCTCCTACTGCTATATCGTGTCCATCCCTGGTGGAGGGGTGATCTACCCCCTTTCGCATCTACAGAGAGTGACTTCTTATCCCTGAGTGAGGACAGGTCTAATCTCCTCACCTACCTATACAGTGGTTGCCTTTGTGGTAACCCATGTTTGTGAGTAAAATTTGCTCACGCTAACCTTTACTTCATTTATGCTTAACATACTACACTATATTGGGCTCTCGGTTTCTCTACACTTTATCTCCCTGCAATCCTTGCTTGGCCGGTTCTACTACAGAACAAGCGAACATACACGCTGATAGCAGCCTGATCATGAATTTAATCGAGGACAGATCCGTTCCACCGAGATGATCTGCTGGCCCAGTTTAAACGAACTCCGGCTATTCCCACCGAACCAGACACCAGCCTAGTCGACAGTACCCCTCCAGCCCCATTTGTCGACCTCAAACTCATCTTCCAGAAACTGGAATCTGCACTCCAAGATGAGTTCTTCCACCTAGCAGACATTGCTATGCAGCAGACATACATTGATGAAAAGTTCTCACCCGATGGGATACGAATAAAAACTCTCACGGCCTTCCCTAAGGATCTTACCTTCAGTGCAGATTGGTACATTTACCTTGAAGTCTGCACTGCTGGTAAGATGGAGAGGATCGTAGCTAAAAGAAAAACCTTAATCAGTGAATTACAGCCCATTATAAATGAATGTAGGGAATTCCTACTTAACCATAAAAATAGTGATCAATATCACCCTCTTATGTCAAATCTCACCTCTAGAGTTAAACGCTTCGAACTTGACACCATAGAGTCAAAACTTAAAAAACTGAACAGGGACCGTCTAGCGTATGCTGAGCACTGGGAGAAGGAACGCAAGCCACGTCCCGCCCCCGCTGCGCAGCCGATGGGCCCCAATCAACCACCTCCACCACCACCCCCACTTATGAGTCTCAATATTCCCCCACCCACATATAGGTTCCCACCCTTCCCACCACCTCCCATTCTACTCACTGGCGTATCCAGACGGGGGTTCTGGATGTATGGAACACCCCCCTGAGACTCCTGTACCTTTAAAAAAAATTCCCTGAAATCGCTGAAGCAGACAAGCTGCTAAATATACAGAGGCTTGCCTGCAGGGTCTGTGGGAAAAACTCAGCTCTTTCCCTATTGTAAAGACTGCATGTAGACAGCTACATAAGGTATTTCATAGGTTGAAAAGTTTTTGACAGTCCCTAAACTCCAGGAGGGCAGCTTGTGTGAGAGGCTGACCATCCCTTACATCAGCCTTTCTCAACCTTTCTACCATGGAGGAACCCTGTAAATAACTTTTGGATTTCAAGGAACCCTTGCAAACAATTTTTTGGTCTTGAGGAACCCCTACATTTATTTTTCAGGAGGCATGGTCTTTAAATAGGTTAGGCTGCTAATTTCACTATCTCCTATTACACTGCCACTCATTATACTGTCTCCTGACCCCCCAATTTAGTGCTTCTTGTTACAGTACCACCTATTATAGTGTGCTCTATTATACTTCCCCCACGATGGGGTAAAATGCCAAGGAACCCCTGCAGAGTCCTCAAGGAACCCTGGGGTTCCAGGGAACCCTGGTTGAGAAAGCCTGCCTTACATTCTCCACACCCATATGGACAGTATACCTATATCCTTCCCCTATTCCCACAACCCCCCCCCCCCCCCCCCACCACCACCACCATGTTGTTAATGTTTTGTTTTTGCTTTGACAATGCTAAATATATTTGGTCCTGCCAATAAAGCTTTTTTGGATTTGGCTGGCAGGGACAGGAGACACAGTACATGCAAGTAGCCTGTGTGATGTGGGACTGCAATACAGATAGGCTATCTGCTCTATCTCAGTCTCTCCACTCCACCAGGGGGGCAATCTCCCCCCAGGCCCCCTTTCATTCAGTGATTTAGGGCTGGTGTCTGGTGTATTCAAGTTTGTTGTTGTAAGGCAATGCAAAATACTAGGCTAGTTGATAAAACTGCAATTAAAGGGCAGGCAAGCTGGTATATATATATACAGCATGATGCAGAGCTTGCCTGGAGGGCACGTGGGCAAAAATCTGTCTCTCCCCTATGTCATAATGACTGCATCTTGATAAACAAGATGACATTTTTTTGACAGTCCCTAGACTCCAGGAGGGCTGCTTCCTGACTTGTGTGAGAGACTGGCAGGGACAGGAGTCCTATTACAGGCAAGTAGCCTTTGTGTGATGTGGGACTGCAATACAGATAATGCTCCATCTCAGGCTATTATCAATTTCTCTCCACTCCTCCTCTCTCTGGGCTAGTGCACGCCAAAATCACAATAGCAATCGCTAGCAATTAGTGAGTGCGATTTTCAGAGCGATTTCTGAATGAATCACTCAAAAAAATGCTGCATGCGGTATACCTGCGATTTTGAAAAAATCACAACGCTGCTGTGGGAACACCCACATAGGGTAACATTAGCCAAGCGCTTTTCAAATCAATGTTGATTTGAAAAACGCTCAGAAGCCCTCTTTGTGTGCACCAGCCCTCCCTCATTCACCTTTGTTTCCCTCTTCCCCTAGTGCTGGGTGTCTTCTTGTCATACAGGAAAGCTAAATAAAAGTGCAATCCTGGTGAGGCAAATTATTATTATTTAGTATTTATATAGCGCCGCCATTTTCCGCAGATGCATATATCCCTGCATCATATGGGTATCGCTTGCGCTATGTGACATGTGACATATTCCACTGAATTGTCCAAACTAAGTCTATCTCCCGTTCCTCTCTCGGGGAGTTGTTCCAGCGCTGTCCCCTGTTCAAATTTGCTGCTTCCAGAAGCCCTCAGAAACACTTGTGTCCTTGAGTACTTCCAAAGATAGGCAGCTCCGTAATACGCCAGCGCACTTTTGTGCATGGGCAGTATGGAGCCACCTTTATTCGGAAGCACTCGGGGACATAAGTGCTTCTGGACCTTTCAGGAATCCCCCCCTTAAAAATCCTGAGTTTGCCCCTGCTACTCCCCACACCAAAGGCACCAACACCATCCTTAGCACTTCCCCCACCACCTTTGCATACACCTCCAGCTTCACACAATGTTCCCCTACCACACCCCAACACCGTACCCAAGCCCACTCCCTTCACGGGGGTGGCCCCTCCCCCAAACAGTTTTGATCTCACAAAAAAACCCACAGCTGCTCCAAAAACCCAACGCACTAAAACCAACAAGAAAACATCTATCACCTCAACCCCCCGTACTGGGGCCGGCAAAAAAAAACAACAAAGACCAGACCTCTATCCAATTCAACTTTATACCTAATGGCCCCCTGGCAACATTGCTCAAAACCACTCAGGACACTATCACCAATTTAAATACCACTCCCACTATACCTGTTACAACCACTGTTGACTCACCTGTCCAAGCATCCCAGACTAGCATCTGCCACTCAGACCCGACTCTTTAGACTTTACAATACACCCCACCCCACAATCCCCTACCAATCAATACCCCAATCCACCCCAGGTCCATACTACCACCAACTCACACAAACTCCAAACTGATATAAAAACCTTTTTTCAAACGTCTGACAACCCCACCTCCAGCAGTGAATCAGCTAACCACACCCTTTCCCCTCTCTTTTTTAGAACTTCCCTCAGCACTATCACAAAACATTCTCTCTACCCAATTACCAAGCCCACGATCAGAGAAGGTACTTTTCCAACTCACCAACAATCCAAACTACCAGACATAGAAAAAGAGAAAGTAGAGGGAAAAGGAAAAAGAAACAAACCATAATCACAACACTCCCCCCCCCCCACACAAACATTAGCAGATGCATTTTCAATTTATCAGGCCACATTCTTAGCACCCATGAGACTACTCTCTTAGAAAAAGGCCTATCCTTTTGCCCAACTAATCAAGTCAATACATTCGAACTTTTCTCAGATCTCAATAGTTATATCCGCAAACTAACACTCAAAAGACATTATGCCATAAAAAACCTCAAACCCACTGAAGATAATGCTCGGATGTGCCTCATCCACGAATTCAGAAATCCGCGTGGTTGCAAAAAAAAATCCGCATTCGGCCCCGCCGCATGCGGATTTTCGTCCGCGTCCACGCAACCACGCGGATTTTTTTCCCGTGAATGGCGTAATCACGCGCGGATTCACGCCCGGAGGCGGATTTTCTTTTAACGTTAATAACAAAGCCCCCATACATGCTACAGTCCCCCAAATTGCATGGATTATCGAGGTGATAAGGGGCAACATAACTTCAACATAAAAAAATCCCCCCAAAAAATTTTTTCTAGAGAAAATGGATGTTAAAGTGAAATCAACACTTTAAATGGGGCTATTAATTGGTAATAAGTGGTTTTAAAAAGGGATATACGCGTTAAGCAGTCAAAGAGGTGAAGGCGAGTTCCAATGGCACTTGGCGGCGAAGGTACCGCTGGAGGAGGATGAGTGGCTGACGGCAAAAAGGCTCCAGAGAGGTTTTTGTAATTTTTTTTTTTTTTTTATGCAGCAATTAGCAATGACATCGCAGCAGAGTTGTCAGTGGACACGGGTAGTGTGAACGCAGAGTGCAGTGGTGGTAGCGACTGAGTCAGGAGAAGGACTATGCGGGCGGTCAGTTCAGCAGCACAGAAGGACCACGGCAACATACTGGTGGTAGTAGTAGCAGCACAGCGTCATAGTGCTGGCCAAAAAATTAAATGCACCCGGCGACCCGGGCAGTGTGAACGCAGAGTGTAGTAGCGACTGAGTCAGGAGGACAAAGCGGGCGGTCAGTTCAGCAGCAGCAGCACAGTAGTAGTAGCACAGCGTCATAGTGCTGGCCAAAAAATTAAATGCACCCGGCGACCCGGGCAGTGTGAACGCAGAGTGTAGTAGCGACTGAGTCAGGAGGACAAAGCGGGCGGTCAGTTCAGCAGCAGCAGCACAGTAGTAGTAGCACAGCGTCATAGTGCTGGCCAAAAAATGAAATGCACCCGGCGACCCGGGCAGTGTGAACGCAGAGTGTAGTAGCGACTGAGTCAGGAGGACAAAGCGGGCGGTCAGTTCAGCAGCAGCAGCACAGTAGTAGTAGCACAGCGTCATAGTGCTGGCCAAAAAATTAAATGCACCCGGCGACCCGGGCAGTGTGCACGCAGAGTGTAGTAGCAACTGAGTCAGGAGGACAAAGCGGGCGATCAGTTCAGCAGCAGCAGCACAGTAGTAGTAGCACAGCGTCATAGTGCTGGCCAAAAAATTAAATGCACCCGGCGACCCGGGCAGTGTGAACGCAGAGTGTAGTAGCGACTGAGTCAGGAGGACAAAGCGGGCGGTCAGTTCAGCAGCAGCAGCAGCACAGTAGTAGTAGCACAGCGTCATAGTGCTGGCCAAAAAATTAAATGCACCCGGCGACCCGGGCAGTGTGAACGCAGAGTGTAGTAGCGACTGAGTCAGGAGGACAAAGCGGGCGGTCAGTTCAGCAGCAGCAGCACAGTAGTAGTAGCACAGCGTCATAGTGCTGGCCAAAAAATTAAATGCACCCGGCGACCCGGGCAGTGTGCACGCAGAGTGTAGTAGCGACTGAGTCAGGAGGACAAAGCGGGCGGTCAGTTCAGCAGCAGCAGCACAGTAGTAGTAGCACAGCGTCATAGTGCTGGCCAAAAAATTAAATGCACCCGGCGACCCGGGCAGTGTGAACGCAGAGTGTAGTAGCGACTGAGTCAGGAGGACAAAGCGGGCGGTCAGTTCAGCAGCAGCAGCACAGTAGTAGTAGCACAGCGTCATAGTGCTGGCCAAAAAATTAAATGCACCCGGCGACCCGGGCAGTGTGAACGCAGAGTGTAGTAGCGACTGAGTCAGGAGGACAAAGCGGGCGGTCAGTTCAGCAGCAGCAGCACAGTAGTAGTAGCACAGCGTCATAGTGCTGGCCAAAAAATTAAATGCACCCGGCGACCCGGGCAGTGTGAACGCAGAGTGTAGTAGCGACTGAGTCAGGATGACAAAGCGGGCGGTCAGTTCAGCAGCTCAGAAGGAGGACCATGGCAACTTACTGGTAGTAGTACCATAACACCAAAAAAATTAACCAAGGTAGGCACTAGGCAGGTAGTAAATGTCTTTATAAAGGCAGGCATAGTTAACAACAGCACATGCAGCAGCCACTTCATGTCCCCCTGTGTCCGACAATAGGGGCCAGGAACTCACCTTCCACCCAAGCCTGGTTGATTTTCAGGAAGGTGAGTTTGTCCACAGAGGCGTGGGAGAGCCGAGAGCGCTTCTCTGTGACCACGCCACCGGCCGCACTAAAGCATCTCTCTTAGAGGGCACTGGAAGGAGGGCAGGATAGGAGTTCCAGGGCGTACTGGGAAAGCTCGCTCCAGATGTCCAGTCTCTTGACCCAGTACTCCAAGGGGTCCACGGGGCTGTCGGTGTCATTGAGCCCGCTGGATGACCCCATATAGTCAGACACCATGGTGGTCAGTCGTTGCTTGTGCTGGTTGGTTACAAGGTCACTGAAGGATGCAGTGGGCACAGTACAAGGTCACTGAAGGATGCAGTGGGCACAGCAGTGGGCACTGGATATACAACTAGGTCACTGAAGGATGCAGTGGGCACAGTACAAGGTCACTGAAGGATGCAGTGGCCACAGTACAAGGTCACTGAAGGATGCAGTGGGCACAGCAGTGGGCACTGGATATACAACTAGGTCACTGAAGGATGCAGTGGGCACAGTACAAGGTCACTGAAGGATGCAGTGGCCACAGTACAAGGTCACTGAAGGATGCAGTGGGCACAGCAGTGGGCACTGGATATACAACTAGGTCACTGAAGGATGCAGTGGCCACAGTACAAGGTCACTTAAGGATGCAGTGGGCACAGCAGTGGGCACTGGATATACAACTAGGTCACTGAAGGATGCAGTGGGCACAGTACAAGGTCACTGAAGGATGCAGTGGGCACAGTACAAGGTCACTGAAGGATGCAGTGGGCACAGTACAAGGTCACTGAAGGATGCAGTGGGCACAGCAGTGGGCACTGGATATACAACTAGGTCACTGAAAGATGCAGTGGGCACAGTACAAGGTCACTGAAGGATGCAGTGGCCACCGTACAAGGTCACTGAAGGATGCAGTGGGCACAGCAGTGGGCACTGGATATACAACTAGGTCACTGAAGGATGCAGTGGGCACAGTACAAGGTCACTGAAGGATGCAGTGGCCACAGTACAAGGTCACTGAAGGATGCAGTGGGCACAGCAGTGGGCACTGGATATACAACTAGGTCACTGAAGGATGCAGTGGGCACAGTACAAGGTCACTGAAGGATGCAGTGGGCACAGTACAAGGTCACTGAAGGATGCAGTGGGGACAGTACAAGGTCACTGAAGGATGCAGTGGGCACAGCAATGGGCACTGGATATACAACTAGGTCACTGAAGGATGCAGTGGCCACAGTACAAGGTCACTTAAGGATGCAGTGGGCACAGCAGTGGCCACTGGATATACAACTAGGTCACTGAAGGATGCAGTGGCCACAGTACAAGGTCACTGAAGGATGCAGTGGGCACAGCAGTGGGCACTGGATATACAACTAGGTCACTGAAGGATGCAGTGGGCACACAAGGATGTCACACTGTGTAATGAGATGCTCATATGCCAGCGAGCGAGCGAGCGAGCAGTGGGCACTGGGCACGGCACAAGGTCACTGACAGAATGAATGAACAGCGCTGGCAGAGAGTGGCGGCGCCGGCGGTGTGACTGGCTGCCTGCAAATAGTACAAGTGTATAACTGTCACTGGAATATAGAAGTGAACACTGCAGCTGCACTAACCTGCCTGCCTGCACTCTACACACAGATAATCCCCACTCCCACTACACTGCAGCACTGAACCTGCCTGCACAGCACTACACACAGTTAAATAATCACTAGACTCCCACACTCCCACTACACTACACTGACTACAACTAACTACAGCAATCACTCACTGACTAGCTAACTGTGTACAGTATAAGAGCAGTGTTAGCAAAAAAAACGCTTTGTTTTTAACACAATAAATGCACTTGCTCAAACAACAATGGCCTGGAGATAATCCTCTCAGCACCACAGTCTAACAAGGACAGAGCTTTTCCATCATGGCCGCCGCTTTATATTCAGGAGGGGAGGGCATAGCTCCCCCCCTGTGATTGGTTGCTAGGGCCTGGCTGGGGCACTCTGATTGGCCTGCAATGTGTCACTTCCGCATAGTTTGACGCATTTCCGCAAACCACGACTTCAGCACCGGGTTTCACGAGCGTGAATGCGGATTTCTGTCCGCATTCACGCGAAGCCGAAGTAGATTTTCGTGGTTGAAAATCTATTCACGGATTTTCGTGTCCGAGGCGGAATGCGTCAAAATGGTTGTGAATCCACGCGTAAGCGTGATCACGACCTGGCGGTGAGCACCACTGGCCCTAACCTCGCTTATCATCACCAACAATGACACTCTACCCAATGTTACCATTTCTCACCCTGAAATTAGCACAGAAAAATACATTACTACTCAGTTAAAAAGGAGATCCCGCTTTTCACCCAGCAGCCTCTAAGGCAGCCTTTCTCAACCTTTCTACCCTGGAGGAACCCTGCAAATAACTTTTGGATCACAAGGAACCCCTGCAAACAATTTTTTGGTCTCGAGGAACCCCTGCATTTATTTTTCAGGAGGCATGGTCTTTAAAAGTAGGTTAGGCTGTTAATTTCACTACCTCCTATTACACCTGCCACTCATACTGTCTCATGACCCCCCAATTTAGTTGCTTCATGTTACAGTACCTCCTATTACAGTGTGCTCTATTATACTTCCCCCATTATGGGGTAAAACGCCAAGGAACCCCTGCAGAGTCCTCAAGGAACCCTGGGGTTCCAGCGAACCCTGGTTGAGAAAGCCTGCTCTAAGGGCTGCTACATTGAAACCTTCTACTCTTTAGTTCTTAAAGACCTACAAACGTTACAGGACGACCTACCCACCGCCAAATCCAACCTTAATCCACGTGAATCCCACGCCCTCAAAAATCTACAAAAAAAACATAACCTGATTATTAAACCTGCAGATAATGGGGGGGGGGCAGGCTCCTCGATAATCCCAAACATTACGAAACCTTGACCACAGATGCAACTCCCTCTCTAAATATTACATTAAAACCCCTTATCAATAATGCCTTCCTGTCTAACATCATTACCAAAAATGAAAGAAATTTTATTATCAACGCCCAACCGATTACCCCCATTTTCTACTATTTACCAAAAATACATAAAAGTTTACAAAAAACGCCCAGTAGACCCATTATCTCAGATATCAACTCCATCACCAGCAACCTTTCCAGATTCCTGGACCAACACCTACAGCCACATGTACAGTCCCTTCCCTCCTTCCTCAAGGATTCACAACAACTCATACTACTCCTACGCGGCATCACTTGGCAGCCGGATTATGTTTGGCTAACATGCGATGTCACTTCCCTCTATACCAATATCCCCCATTCCTTCGGTCTTCAAGCTTTACAATATTATCTAGCCACCAACCCTTCCATGCCACCTACACAACAAACCATCCTTCTGCAATGTGCAGAATTCATCTTAAAAAACAACATATTCACGTTTAATTATAAAATTTACCATCATACGAGTGGGACCGCGATGGGGAGCTCGTTCGCCCCCTCATATGCTAATCTTACAATGGGGCTCCTGGAAATACTTAAACTATCCACACATCATCGGTTTTCCGACAACATTGTACTATATAAGCCGTATATTGACGACCTAATCTTCATCTGGAAAGGCGACGCTTCACGCATTCCACATTTTGTCAGTTACCTCAACTCTAATAAAGCAGGACTCCCATTCACACACCACCACCACATTTCCTTCATTGAATTTCTCGATCTCACTTTATACATAGAATCGAATCACATTATGACAAAAACATACTTCAAACCAGTCGATGCCAACAACTACATACATTTCAATAGCTTTCACCACCACCCTTGGATTACTAACACCCCCTACAGTCAATACAGAAGAATACATAGGAACTGCATGGACCAATCACAATTTGACATTCAATCTGAGATCCTTACCAAAAAATTCACAGACCGCCATTACCCCAAAAAACTGATCAAAGATGCAAGATACAAAGCCAAACATCCTAACCCTCCTGCCACTACCAAACAACCTACTAATACTACATGCCCACCCAGATTCATCACTTGTTACAATGCCCAACATCTGTCCATCCGCAATATCCTAAAAACCGATGGGACATCCTTATGCAAGACCCCTATCTACGACCTATATTACCCACAACACCATCAATTACATATAGGAGAGCACCAAATCTCCGCAATCTCTTAGCGCCAAGTAAAATACGTACACCAAACCAACCCACCAGCCTGCAAACACAGGAGCCTGGTTGTTTCCCCTGCAACAAAAACCGTTGCACAGCCTGTCAATTTATCAACACCTGTACATTCTTTGTGTCCTTCAGTACCGGTATTCAATATCCCATCTGAAAACACCTCACCTGCTAATCTAAATTTGTCATCTACCTCATTTCATGTCCCTGTCAACTCCAGTACGTGGGGAAGACTACACAGTTGCCCGCAGCAGAATCGGACAACACAAAAGAAACATCACTAAAAAATTCCCCCTTCACAGCGTATCACGGCACTTCTGCACTCACCATGCCAACAACCCACAATTCTTCAACATTACACTAATTGAATTAATTGATGCAAGTTCATCAAACGCATTCGAACAACTTAAAAAATATGAAATGTTCTTTATACAAACTATAAGAACCCTCACCCCTGAATACTTTTACACATCAATCCCTCTGTCAAATATACTAATTATATTTATCATTATATCATCATATTTATTTAAATCTTGAAAAACACCTTTGCATATTCTTTTTTACTTAATTTATTATTTTGCCCATTTATAGCATCCAAACACCACTAAGTAGATACTGGCCCTGGCCGGGATTTGAACCCTGGTCTCCCATGTCCAAGGCAGTGCCCTGGATCAGCGCAACACCAGGCCGCCTCCAAATGGCCTCCATCAGAGATGCGCTGAGCCCCCCCAGGAACTACAAATGCACCTTGAACCCAAGCTGCTCCCACTTAACAGCCATGCTTTTGGTGTATATGCAGAGCTTCTGTTTGGGTTCAAGGTGCGTTTGTAGTTCCTGGGGGGGCTCAGCGCATCTCTGATGGAGGCCATTCGGAGGCGGCCTGGTGTTGCGCTGATCCACCTTTTACACATACATTCTGTCTCTGTGCTCTCTCTCTCTCCAAGGGCTATCTTGCCCTATATTGCTTCACTTCGTACAATTCCCATCTGGCATCTGTGGCAGTGCAGAGGGTTTATTCCTCTGCACTCCACAGCTCCATCTGCAGGTGGGAATTTCCCTCTACAGGTGCATAGCACCATAGCTGGGTTCTGTTATTTTATACGCTTGTGGAGGATTTCCGCAGTGTCAGCACGCATCTTCAGCGCTGACCACGGCAATAATTCCCCAATCGTTACAACATATAAAGCTGATCTGATTGAAGAAAGTGGGTGGTGCAGGCAGATAATACGTCCAATCACAGCAATGTGTAACTAAATTCTCTTTGCACACCTGTTATCCATTTAAAAACAATATTTCACCTGTACATGATCTGAGTTTCTAAGGAAAATGTGGCTGAAATAGATATGTTTTCCTTCAAAAAATTATCTCTATATCCGTATGATCAATAAAAAAAGATTACTATCTTTGTCTGTTTTTAAGTAGTAGAAAACAAACTAGTTTTTGTTAATCTATAATAATACCCAGAGGTTTTGATAGCTGCATCTGGCTCTGATTTATTAACTTCTGAACATTAATTTCATTTTTAGGGGCAGTAAATCAGTTTAAAAAGGTAGTATAAAACATTGTTTATTGGCCAGTGACTCAAGTAAAAGGAAAGAGCTATTTAATGGAAATATCGATTGAGCTGTAAGACTGCTTTAATTAATACATATAATGAATATGATACCTTACCGTACATATCTGCTGCTTCTGCATGACTGCGGAGAGATTTTTCATATTGGTAAAGAGCATTGTCAACGGCTCCCAGGTTCTGGAGTAATACAGCAATTCTTCTTATGGAGAATTGGTTTCCGCTACACAGGTTCAGACTTTCTGTAAAGCACTTTTCAGCTTGACTAAAACATTTCATTTCAGCATAATGAAGGCCAACATGGTTGTATAGTGTTCCTTAAAAAAGAAGACAAAATGAATAAAGCATGTTTGCCTCTATCAGAGCAAGACTGGGGCTAAAAAGCCGAAGTATGCTCAGTGTAGCAATGTCAGATAAGGGGTCACTCTTCAGCGGGCAGAGCTGAATTGGGGTTGATATACTTATTGTTTATACTTTATCAGGGTGGGGCTTTGTTTACATACACTGTTCTATTAAATGCTTAGAAAAGCACATACAGCGTTCTTATGCATTTTTCAAGTATTTTTCAAGTCTTTGGTGTGTGATTTGTACCTTTTTTTTATGTCTTTACTGGGCATTTTAATTCATAAAACTCCCATAGATGTGCAAATTGTAATTTCAGTGAACATATTTGTTGGTCATTGTTGGTCTTAACACGTTTTATGCATGAGGCTAGCTTTAAAATGATGAACCTCCTGTGTGAGTTAGGCAGGGCCCCATAAAGTAGTCAAACAACTAGGCAGATTGACCCCTCCTTAAGTCTCCAAATATAAATAAGTACAAAGTCAAACTATGTTTGGGAATTTAAGGGAGACCATGCCTGTTTATGTTTGGGGATTTAAGAAGGGGGGCTCTGCCTCGCGATGTCTTCAGATTTAGGGAGCAGCATCTCCCCTTAAATCCAAGCATAATCTAAAATCATCCAAAATGCTTTGGTTTCCATGAGAGAAACCAAAGCATGGTGTCTGTGTGCAGTTTATCATCTATCAGAGATCTTCTGTAAGTAAAGTCGCAAGATAAGGTAAGAAACAGAATCAGGCAGGTTATCCCACCTCTTAAATCAAAATGGCAACAGCAATTCTTTTAAATATGGAAGATGAAGATGGAGATCTTACCTAGTAGCTTTTTGTCAGACACTCCTTTAAATGACTGAACACAAAAATTCAAAGTCTGCAGCACTTCGGCCTTGGAGAACGCTTGGCTGTTTATCATGTACTTTGTGGCTTCTCTCATGGCCATTGCAGCATCTTCCAGTCTTTCAGTTTTCAGGTATGAATGTCCTGCAAGTCTGAAGGAATGTGCTGCAGAGGAGAGCTCTCCAGTGTTAGCAAAACAGTAGCCCAGTTTGATTAGTGCGTCTGCAATGTTGACAATTTCCTTACTATTATACTCATTGATCGCTTTTTCATAAAACTTGACAGCTTTACCATACTCTTGCATGTTATCGTAAGCAGCTGCTATGTTGAAATACAGATCACCATCTTCGTGTTCTTTGTCATAGATTCTACATTTTATGAAACATTTCAGAGCTTTTTTCGGCTTCCCAACACATACATAAGCAGCCCCAAGATTGAACAAACATGTTTTCTGCATTCTTTCGCTAGAGTGCTTGCAGGACAGAAGAAAGGCTTTCTTAAATGTTTTCAGGGCTCCGCCAACATCCTCTTTCTTCATTTGTTCCCTCCCCTCTTTACACAGCAACTGTATTCCAGTGTGGTCGTTATGTTGTCTTTTGGGTGTACTTTTTAGTAGGTCTGAACCTTTGGTGGCAGCCATTTTGAAGTGCAAATACCTGTGTTAACACAGAGCATGAGCAACATAAGTAAATTCACTCTGTATATATACATTTATGCATAATATAGTGTTTTGTCCCTGCTTTAAATGTAGTGTATATTATGTACTGTTCTATTTAATAAGTATTACCCCCTCCAGTTGCTTACTGAAGTTCCTCCAACCCACTGTTTCCCAACCCTGGTCCATATGCAATTTACCCTTTCTCCTTAGTTTTCCCTAAGGTGATATATTTACATCTTTTCTATAAAATGCCTTTTAAACTAATAGCAAATAACTGAAAAATTATCTCCTAGTAGAAAAAATAAATTGCATATGGGCACCAGTCCCCAAAACCCCACCAACAGTGCATGTTTTGCAGGAATCCACAAATATTCACAGGTGGAGTAATTAGTGCCTCAGGTGAGCTGATTAACTACCTCTGTGGATTTCCACAAAACTTGCTGTTATTGGGCTTTGAGGGCAGGGTTGGGAACCACTGCTCCAACCTACGGTGCCAACATTCTTATACAGGACTGTTTGTAAGCAGTGTGGAAATAGAATTGTGATGAGCATTACTCGGCCATCAGCTATATAATACGACTGATTTTGCTATATTGCCCACGCTAATAGCTTAGGAGCACCACCTAGATTAAAGCCGCTCTCTTTCAACAATACATAATCACTGATTAGTTTTACTATTGTAGTTCTTTTTGACTTGATTTACTTGAGTAACCTAACCAGGCTGGAGGTCATAAAGTGATTATACCTGGACAAAAGCCATAAGGGTTTCAGTTTCTTGCTTGCTAATAGATAATTTTTGTTGATACCGTTGAGCAATTTTGCATGAGTACTTCTGCTCTCTTACAAATGGAAACCTGCTATGCAGGCTTTTCATATGGTGTTGTGAAAGAACAACAGAACCTCCCTACCTTGAGAACCTATAAGCTCTGGTGCCTTCCCTTCACTTTATTGTAGGTATTTGTAAGATATGTTCTGCATGTTACCATGTGTTGTGTTTGTCTAATGTGGTGATGAGATTTCTAAATGTCCTTATCTCATTGAAGCATCCCTATAGAACATGTTCTTATCCAAAACTGTAGACAGACTGTAATTCTGGGAATACACAATAACATTTTTCAGCATATATACTGATTGCTTATTTTCTGATCGATTTTCCGATCGTTTTTCTTACCAATTTCCATTCACTTCTATGAGAAATCGATCAGAAAAATGATAGAAAATAAGATCGGACCTGTTGGAAATTATCTATTGAACCATCTAACTGCCAAAATATCTCATGATGTATTCTCAGCATCACACCAAAGGACAAAAGATAGCTAGACACTTAACCTAATTTGTTCAGTAATGTACCAGGGACTGGGAGTCAAAACTAGAATATCCCGTTTGTGGGTATGAATACCCAACAAAGTTGAAACGGACTCAACCAGGGTTTTAATGTGCAGTGGCTTTTTTATCCACACACCTCAGTGAACAAACATGCACAATGTTTCAGTCATTGTGACCTTTATCAAGTGCTTGATAAAGGTCACATTGACCAAAACGATGTGCATGTTTGTTGACTGTGGTATGTGAATAAAAAAGTCACATGCGCATTAAAACTCAGGTGTTTTCAGGATCTGTTTGAACGTTGTTGTACGAACTACAACACTCAAGAATAATTAAACACTCATCTGTGCCCTGGTGAGAAATGTATTGTTGGAAGCGATGTGGTGTAGGTGCAGCCATGTACAGACATTGACCAAGGATCCTATCTTATATAGGAGTGCTTCCTGAGATTTGGGGCTAACCTTGCTTAAAGCGGAACTGAAAATCCTAAAAAAAAAAAGTTTCACTTACCTTACCAAGCCCCCAGCAGCTGTCCTGTCCCGCGCTGGTCTTCCACGATCCTCCACTCCGCAGGACGCTATAGCTGGTGGGAACGCAAAGGAAGCTATGCGTAGCCCAGGGCGCGCAGACGCAGTTACAAAACTAGGTGGCAGTGGGAGAATGGAGGATCATGGAGGACCGGCGCGGGACAGGATGGCTGCTGGGGGCTTGGGGAAACCCCAGGTAAGTGAAACTCTTTGTTATTTTTCTGATTTTCAGTTCTACTTTAATGCTGGGAAGGCACCATCAGTTTTTTTAGCATATAGATGGCTTCATAGATAATTTCCGACGGGTCCGATCTGATTTAGATCATTTTTCTGATTGATATTCTCATAGAAGTGAATGGAAAACAATCGGAAAATCGATTAGCCAGTAAATCTGCCAAAAAAAACCTCATTGTGTATTCCCAGCATAAGAGAACAGCTGTTGGACAAAACATTAGCTGCTTGTCTGACTTGCCTGACTGCAAAGCATGTATATTCTGTTCGGTAATAAACACTGTGTGACTGCACATTCTGAAGATTGTGCTGTGATATTGTCTTCGGCTACCTGGGGAACTAATTAGTGCCTCATTAATTGTTTGACATAAACATACCACTTTTTTTAGTGTTAATGCTGAAAAGGACTCATAACCCTTCACTGCTGACAGTCTGTGCAATTGTCTAAGTGACTGCACAATTAATGTCATTTAATTGATAAGAAAATAAATATAAAAGCGACAACATATTTCATTGTTCCCGTATGACTAAATTTAATTTTGTATTAACATAAAATAAAGTGCTGCAGCACTTGTGGTGAATTTAGAACAGCTTATTCCAGCTTAATTTGCCTCTTAATGGTTTTTTTCTCACATTAAGGAGTATCCCGAATGTGTCATTTGCTTGCTGGTTCACTTTGGCTCTGGTTAACCCAGTACAATCAGTAAGATATATTGAAGTGCTGATTATATTAACGATCCTGTAAATGGCTTTGTTTATAAGTCTCATTTTAAATTGTTGTTGGACCTATTGGTATAAACTTCAATGGACTTAAATGAAGAGTTCACTTACAGGCCTACTTATAAGGAAAATCAATCTTTTAAATATCCCCAAATTTTATCTCTGTATTTATAAATGTTCAAAATGTGTTTGTTTCCTGAGTATAAGCCTGGAAAGGTTGAAATAATGATTACATTAAAGGATAACTGAAGCGAGAGGGATGTGGAGGCTGCCATATTTATTTCCTTTTAAGCAATACCAGTTGCCTTACAGTCCTGCTGATCCTCTGCCTCTCATACTTTTAGCCATAGACCCTGAACAAGCATGCAGCAGATCAGGTGTTTCTGACATTATTGTCAGATCTGACAAGATTAGCCACATGCTTGTTTCTGGTGTGATGTGATTCAGACACTGCAGCAGCCAAATAGATCAGCAGGGCTGCCAGGCAACTGGTATTATTTAAAAAGAAATAAATACGGCAGCCTCTATATTCTTCTCACTTTAGTTGTACTTAAACTATTCTAAAGGTAGCCACACACTGGTCGATTTACCATCAGATTCGACCAACAGATAGATCCCTCTCTGATCGAATCTGATCAGAGAGGGATCGTATAGGTTGCCTTTACTGCAAACAGATTGTGAATAGATTACAGCATGAAACCGATCACAATCTGTGGAGCTGCCGCCACCTGCCTGCCTGCCAGCTATACATTACCTGATCTGGCCGGCACAACTCCCCCGGTCTTCGCTGTCTTCTTCTCCACGCTGGGTTCCGGAACGGCTGCAGCTTCACTGAACTTCCTGTCCAGGGGAAGTTTAAACAGTAGAGGGCGCTCTACTGTTTAAACCTCCTGCCAGGACAGGAAGTTCAGTGAAGCTGCAGCCCTGGAGCCCGGAGGGGAGAAGAAGACATTGGAGACTGGGGGAGTCGCGCTGGCCAGAACAGATAATGTATTGCCGCTGTGTTGCGTACATTCGAACGCCGCTATCGACGCACTCCCGACCCACCGGCGATCGAGAAAAATCTTCCGCACGGACGGATCAACGGGAATGATTGATTTCGGATGGAAATCAATCGTTCTGTCAGAGTTTGCGCGACGATTTCACAGCAGATTCGATCACAGTGATCGAATCTGCTGTATATCGGCGGGAAAATCGTTAGGTGTATGGGCCCCTTAAGGCTACATTCACAGTGGGGCATTGTGGTGCGGCGTAATAGATGCATTGAAACGCAGCCCATTGCACTACAGTGCACCACCTTTAGAGACCAATGCGCTGCATGCAGAGCATTACCGCAAAACATACACATTAAGAGTGACAATGAAGCACACTTGTCACTGACTGTCTGCTTCACTGCATGTGACGCAATGTGTGCATAATGTTTGGTGCAACTTTTTTTCAGTTCCGCTGCACTGCATTCCTTTTACAGGGGATGAATTGCCTACTGTGAACATAGACTTACAGTAGGAAGTACAGGAGCCTAAATAGTTTCCTTTTCCTGTATGGGCAATTAGATGCATGGAGCAAAAATAAATGTTAAATGTTTTCCACACCTGCGCTAACTAAGCCCTCTTTCAGACAGGAGGCTGAACTGCAAGCCTGGAGAGCAGTTCAGCGTCCCATCTGACGCCCACCAGGAGAGCAGGATCATCCCCCAGGCAAACCTGGGTAGGTGCCTGGGGCCTGGTTGGTGTCAAAGGGCGCGGCTGCAACTTACTTTGAACCCTTTCCTACCTCAGCTATAATGGGAAGCCAAAGCTAATATCTTGCCTTGGGCCCCATTTTGTCTCAATCCTCTGCCCGCCAGTGCAATTCAAGTGCAAATCAAATTATCAGCGGTAGTAACACCATGCATGTCAAGCGCTGACATGCGGTGATGCCACCTGGTGGCAGTGGACCACGACATGTCTAGTCTGAGTACAGCTGTGCCCATGCGAAGATCTGACTGCATGGAGGGGGTGGGCTGCCTGACTAGCGCCAGTACAGAGTACTAACCAGTGCACAGCGGTGCAGGAGAGCAGTGAATTCACCACCTGTCAGTTGTCCATGTGAAAGGGGCCTAAGTGGCTTGCAGCAGTTTCACCCTTCAAACCTGTGGAGTTGCTCTGCATTTTTATTAGCATTGTGTTGCTGTGGTGCGGAACATCTTCCTAGACCTGTATACAGGTGACCCTTTTCCACTAATGCAATTCAATTTTTCCCCATAGAAGGAATAGTGCATGCTTAATTTTTCCTCCGCTTGTGCTTCAATCACAATTTGAGTAAATTAGTAGTTGTGTGATTTCAGTATAGCGGCAAGCGGATCACTCAAGCCCAGTCTTATCAGCTGAACGACAGACTGTACACACGCCCGATTTGACGTCCAAACGACGGGTCGTTTGCAAAAATCCGACGTGTGTATGTAGCTTAAGGGCTCTTTTACACTGTATGTGAATCCAATTCCGATTTCAAAGTGATTTTACATGCGATTCCGATTTTTGATGCAATAAAAAAGAAAAAAGTCCTGCATCCTGCATTTTTTCTGTTTTTTGTTTGTTCGTTTTGTTTTTTAAGTTTGTGTTGCTAACATCCAGTGAAAATTGGAAATCACAAATCAGAATCGGAAATCAGAATTGTGATTTTGAATGTAAATGAAGCCTCATGCAGGTTCCCACAAAAACAGCCGGTGTCACACCACAGAGCATTTTTTGGATTGTTTTCACTATCGTAGTGCAATTTTAATGCAAGTCAATTGGAGCATTTTTAAAAAAATTAAACGAAAAGCAGTGTGCCCCCAGCCTGAGATTTAAAGCGGATTGAAACCTAGCATTTCTTCTTTGCTCTAATAGATTATTTACAGCATATTAAATACAACCAGCATTTTTTTTTTACGAGAACAGCACTCAAAGGGTTTAACACAGGCCTTATGCTGGGTACACACGTTGCGATTTCCCGCTTGATCCGCGGGATCGATCGATTATTTCCAACATGCTCGATCGGGTTTCGATCGATAAAGCCGTCGATTTTGCATACTTGACATGCAAAATCGACAGCTGTATCGATCGAAACCCGGAAATCGCAACGTGTGTAGCCAGCATTAGAAGCTCCCCTGCAGGGAAAGCTGGACGAATCCTAACTAGAGATAATGTTATCTTGTGTTTAATTGTATCAAGTGAGGAATGTAAACACTTCTCTGATACTGCAGACTCTCCTGAAGACAGCGAGACAATCAGAAAGCATCAGAAAGCAATTCTGCTTACGTTAGAAGATGAATAAGGGCTGGTTCAGACGGACGCTTGCAGAGCGTTTACAGCCAGCGTTCAGGGCTTGGTGTTAAACGCTCCCATTCAAGTGTATGGGAGCGTTTGTACCAAGCTTTCAAGCGCGTTTGCACGAACGCAGCGTTCGGGTCCCGATTTTCCCTGGCGTTTAAGGAGCCCCTGGAAGCTACATGTAGCTTCCAGGGGAGGTTAACCGCGACGGCTAATGTCCCCCTAGGGGAAGAAAAAACGCGACCGCATCCAAACGCACACGAACGCTGCTGAACGCGACGCCAGCAAACGCAACGCCTCCAAACGTCCGTCTGAACCAGCCCTAAAGCAGTTATGAATAAAATGCAGTCAGCTTTCCGAGCAAAAACTTTGGGAACGTATAATTTTTAAATGAATGATAATACTTATGCTCAAAAGCAAATATGATAACCGTATGGCATATAAAAAGTAGGAAAACATGTTTTTATTAAATATTATGTCAGGATTTCATACCGCTTTAAAAAAAAAATAGTAAGTCTAAGCTGTCCTGGATTTGTAACAATACAGCTAAAATCACTAATTCACAAATCGCCCAGTAGCCCTGATTATGATCTGATATGACCCAAGTGACTTAGGCAAAGTGTAAACATCAGGCAGTTTAGTAGTAATTTGGTCTAATTATGACACCTGTCACTGAAGATGCTTAAAGGGAACGGAACCATAGATGAACAGGAAAAAGATGTTATACATACCTGGGGCTTCTTCCAGCCCCATACGCTCTGAACGATCCCACGTCTCCGTCCTCCGCTGCCAGCAGCTATGAGAACCGGGACCCCGCTCTGCCGTCAGTTGGAGCCAGTCTGAGTGTAAGGGAAGTGCACTGTTTGCGTATCTCTGCAGCAGCCGCTGGTGAGATACGTAGAGGGCGCACTTCTCCTGCGTAGCTGGCTCCGATAACATCAGTGGCGGGACCCGGTTCTCGTAGATGCAGGCAGCGGAGGACGGCGGCGTGGGATCGATCAGAACGTATGGGGCTGGAGGTAGCCCCAGGAATGTATAACATCTTTTTCACGTCCCCATCTCTGGTTCCCTTTAAGTACCTAAGTTTTCGTCACATGGGACACATACAGCTACATTATTTGGGTTCACGGGGGTCATAGAGTTGTCACAGTCAAACCATTATAGTCAAATATAAAAAGAAGGAGAAACCATATTTAAATAAACCTGAATAAGTATTTATAGTTAAATGCATAGTAAAATATTTGAAGAGCATTTGTACACAAAATATATATTTACTTTAAGGGGTACTTGGGATGATGCTAAAACAATAAGTGGGTATGTGGCTAATGATTTAAAGGGCACATGAAGTGAAAGGGATATGGAGGCTAACATGTTTATTTCCTTTTCAATAATGTACATTGCCTGGCTGTCCTGCTGATCCCCTGCCTCTAATGCTGGGGATACACAGTACTTTTCTGTACCGTGTATCGACCAGCTGATCCGGCCAGCTGATAATATTCAGCTGTCCCGATCAAGCCGCTCGACTCCCGCTTGATCCCCGCCGGCAGACAATGGCAGGGAATCGAGCGCTGATTAGGAAGCGCCGGCGGGGACGAGCGGTAATCGATCCGCGCGGACGAGCAGGGACGTGGCTGGGGTTGATCTGGCGGCTAATCGGCCACCGGATCGACCCGTGTATTCCCGGCATAATACTTGAAGCCATAGACCCTGAACAAGTGTCTATGACAAGTTTAGCTGCATGCTTGTTTTAGGTGGGTGATTTAGACCCTACACACCAGAAAGATCAGCAGGTGCTGCCAGGCAACTGGTATTGTTTAAATGGAAATAAATATGGCAGCTCCCATAGGTCTCCCACCTAGGGTTCCTTTTAATGAAGGATGCATAGCTGAGAAACACTGCCCTAATAAATCAGGCTCCATATCTCTTTATCTGCCTGTGATAAAGATCATCTGGTATGTTGTTTTGAAATATTTATACACTGATCTGTCACATAATATCAATACTAATGAATAAAATCATTAAATATTATGGATTTTTTAAAATGTCACTTACCATGTATGTAGTTATTTGATGTCCCTTAGGAAACTGAAAGGTGTTGCTGGTATCTATACAAAGTAGAAAACTAACATGCACTTAGTGCTCCTGCCTACTGAGGATTTGTGAATGAAATGTTTGTAGTTGCTGCCTTAGTAACTGCTACAAGCACTCATTAGATCTAACTCAGCAGTGACATTAGACATACCTGAACATACTTTCGCGAGGAGTGCCTTTGGCACAATTAGTGTGTTCTTCAAAGAGGTGTTGTAAAGGTAACAAATCACACTGTGTATACATATTACCATATGATTACCTATGACTGCAGTATAACTGCTGTATCACAGCACCTTTTCCTCTGTCCCTATCCTCATAGATGTCTCTAATGCAAGCCTTGCTTCTTTACCTCCAAGAATACCCTCACCGAGAGGTATTCTACACAAGTGCATCACCCTGGTTGCCACTATTGCAACCCAGGCTTTCCGAGTATTTTCTTACACCATCATTTTTTCCACGTTTTTAACATACTACACGCAGGGCAGCCATCAGGGGGGGGACAACTGACACTGCAGTGAGGGGCCCAGGGCTTCTGGGGGCCCTTGCCCCCCCCAAAGCGCTGGAAAGGCCGCATATGCTGGCTGCGGGCCTGTGGCTCACTCACCAGCACACCGCATTCCAGCACTATAGGGGCACCTATACCTGGCTAGGGGAGGTAGACGAGCTAAGACAGAAGGGGACAGGAGGTAACACGGGGGATAAAAGAAGCACAGGGGGAACAGAGGCAGACAAAAGAGGTACAGGGAGAAAAGAGATGAGACGGGAACATGACACACAGAGGGACACAAAAGAGGCACAAACTGAGGTGAGACAGAGAGGGACAAAAGAGGCACAGGAAGAAAAGAGGGGGCAAAAGAGAATGGATAAAGGATAAGAGCGTACCTACAAGTCCCTTTCTCATTTGTTAACCGGGGACTACCTGTATTTTGCTAGTATTTGGCTCCACCCACAATATGCCATGGTCATGCCCACTTTTTGCGGCATCACGCTGTGCATGCTGCTTTCATCAGTGTCGGAGCCATGCACATTTTTCGCCGCTGCGCACTTCTTGCACAGACATGGGGGTGGGCACAGCAGCCAGTGGGTGGGCCCAGGGAGGAGGGGGGGCCCAGGCCTGATGATGTGTGAGGGGCCCCAAAATTTCTGATGGCAGCCCTGACTACACTATAAAGGGCAGTGGCGGCTCCAGCTTCAAATGTTTGGTGGGGCACAATGGCTGGCTGGTGGGGCCCATTTGGATGATCAAAATCGATGTTAAAATGGGGAACTTTAGATATTTTTTTTGCCCAACTCAGGTGACAAAATTAAGACTAGTTCAGCAAAAATAGGAACCAAATGTAAACAGAACTTATAGGCTTTTCAGCAGAGCATACTGTCCAAATGATGGTGCTATTATTGAAGAAAAGTTACATACAGATGTACTTGACTAGTTGGCTGGCATGCTTTAATCCTTACTTGCTAGCAGGCTGCCCCTGTGTGGACAGATCAAAGACAAATCATTCTAGGATTGGGAGGCATTTATGGCAAACAGATAAGACCCTTGGTTTACTTAACGCTTACATAGACTCAGGCTGACAAGGGTAGTTCTTTTACAGATCCTATGCTGCTGGACCCTAAAAACAGTTAACTTTATGTTACTGACACTCGGGGGGGGGGGGGGATAGTGATTCCCAGGGGGGCCAGTGCCCCAGCGTGCCCCAGTGTAGCACCGCCCATGATAAAGGGCACCTGGTGTCTGTTTTTGGTTTCCTTTCTGGAAGGCACATTGTGACCTCCTGAACTTTTCCCAACAGTATATGTTATTGTTATTATCTCTCTTCTGTAGTGAAGAAAAATCCTTATAAAATTTATTACAGACACATCCTAAAATATGTTGGCTAATTAACTGAAATCTCATGCATGAACATGAATGTATTTGTTAAAAGAACATGCTTAGTGAGTTTGTATTGTGGTGAATAGTAAATTGTGATTACACAGTTGGGCTGCATGGATATTGGTCTGCTGTAGCTGGTATATTACCATTGCATTGCCCGTGCTTAGAGGCCTGAGAGACGTAGCATCAAGTCCAAACAGTAAACGAGCAATTAATTGGCACTGCAGGGCTTTTGTGATTATGGAGGTATGCTCATAACCAAATGAACCACCTATATCATCTCTACAGGAAGTGCTGCAAATCAAGAAGCTAAAAGCATATATTTTGTCGCTACCTGGCGACTCTAAACCATCATTTTATCAGAAGATCAAAAGTGATTATTTGATCCGGCTTAATGGAGGAAATGCTTTATATTTCAGTATTTCACTTCTCTGCATGAACTTTCTAAATTTAATAACACATTATTTCAAACCATTCTTATATTTAATTCTGTTCACTTTCCAATTTAAATACTTATCCTTGACGATGTATGGCATGTGTCAATAATGATTGCATAATTCTAGTTACTGATTGTATTAAGGTGGCCATAGACCTAAAATGATGTTCAGACATATTCAGACACTGATGAGAAGGTCTTTCTGGCTAGATGCCTGCTTAAAGAGGAACTGTCACGAAAATCTTAAAATATACAACACAAACAAATAAGAAGTACATTTTTCCTAGAGCAAAATGAGCCATACATTACTTTTCTCCTATGTTGCTGTCACTTACAGTAGGTAGTAGAAATCTGACATTACCGACAGGTTTCGGGCTAGTCCATCTCTTCATGGGGGATTCTCTGCATGACCTTTATTCTTTATAAGACATTCCCTGAAAATGATAAATACAAAGATGCTGGCCAGCCTCCCTCCTTGCTGCACACTATTTTGGCAGTTGGACGGAGCAACTACCATTCACTAAGTGCTTTTAAAAATAAAGAAAACCCTGAGAACCCTCCTATGAGAAGATGGGCTAGTCCAAAATCTGTCGGTAATGTCAATTCCTACTACTTACTGTAAGTGACAGCAAAATAGGAGAAAAGGAATTTGTGGCTCATTTTACTCTGGGAGAAATGTACTTCTTATTTGTATGCGTTTTACATTTTAAGATTTTCGCGACAGTTCCTCTTTAAATAGGTAAGCTCAAGTTAGATAGGCTCAAGGTGCAAGTGCGAACAAAAGAGATCACTTCTGGCACCAGTGTAGTAAACAGATTCATTTTCGTTTTTATTCACAATACCAATGTTCTCCCATTAGCTTTCTCCTGCATTGCTGTTTACCTGTCCAGAAAGGTCACATGGATCTTTCTCTTCAAGTGCACCCAAGAGGTCACAGGACTTTTATGTGTTTTTTTTGCATTGTGCAGGCAAACCATGTGCCATGCACAGGCTCAGAGATCTAACACCATGCAAGTGGCCATTTGCATTTTGCAACAGTGCGGGTTACATAAACCAGATCCATGACACCAGTCTGGCCTATTTATGGCCAGGTCTGACAGAAGGTCAGCACAAAAGATAATTTTGAGACACTCTGGTGAAGACCAATTGATACTTAGACTCCACGTTCCAGAAGATCACATGCTAACCACTGGGCTAGGGTCGATGACAAGGCCCACTGCCGTGAAAGACTGGTGATTGTCACCTGACATACAGTTTTAGTGTGCATGTGTAATTGGTGGAAAGGTGAAACCTCCTAACATTCAGGATCTCTTACCGTCCTGCGTGTTGGAACTGGTGTGGTCAGGATGAAAGCAGCATTTATGTTGTGAGCCCCCATCTTCTTTCAGGATACACATTACAGGCACTCGTATCTCTGACAAACTAGCACAAACACTTTTTACTGTCTATTAGGTGAGATATTTTTATGCTATGTATTACTAAAGTATCTACATACTGTATGCTAGTGGAGAAATGACTACAACATTATTGCAATTTGACCATGCTGTTTGGTATTTCTGAGATCCAAATTGCTCCCAAAATTGGATAATTTGGTGTACACAAACCAGAGCATGTTGTCATATGCTGTACTTCTTTCAGTAGGAAATTAAAATTAAAACATGCAAGTGAAAGCAAATGAAACCAATCTATCTCCAGCTTGTCCTTTCTTGTACGAGTTCCCCAATGGAAATAATTGATTATGGATGCTCATTAGGATTCCACAGATTTCCGATCGGAAAACAGAAACTGAAGATTGGATTTCCATAGAAATACCAGATTACTGCAACTCAGTAATTTTAGCCCGATCACAGAACTCAGAAGCATTGGACCAATCAGAGAATGCAGGATTTGCCCACGAAAAATGGATTACCACTGTAATTTTAGGCCAATCACAAGACTCGGATTCTACCAAATATTCCTGAATCTTGCAATCGGCCAAATTGGAATTGGCCAAAAATGTCTGTGGTATTCCGATTACCGCTGTAAAATTCTGCATTTGATGATTGGTCCAATACTTTTGAGTCAACTCGAAAGTATTCGGACAATCAGAGAATGCAATAAATGACAAAAATATATAAGAATTGGAAATCAGAAAACGGAAATCGGAAATGTGCCGAATCGGTAATTAGCATTGGCAGAAATCGAATTTCCTGCGGAATCGGAAATCAGAAACTCAAGAAACAAATCTAGGGGTCTGTTCCTAAGTTATATTAAAGACTTGATGTAGTTACGTTAGTCTGTGCCCCTTGCCCCTTTTAACAGACTAAAAACAACAAGACAAAAATTCACATTTGAATGTTTTTTATTTGCTCTTATGATGCAACTTATCTACACTCATCATTTTAATAATGCATTTTGCAAATTGCTCATTTCCTGTTTTATTGTATCTGTGTTGGGATCTCTCCGCTGCTGACAATTCTTGGCAGTGGCATCCAACACGCGGCAAATAGCAAGTTAATGATTTGGGAGGGCACTGAGGTGACTGAATCACAGACGAGGGTCTTCTCTGTGCGGCTTCGTTAACGTACCAAAATAGTTGTGTTAAATATAAATAATTGCCTTTTTGGAAATGTTCACAGCACAGCACTGCTTAGACAGGTCAAACTTTTTTTTCTCCTAAAATAGCTGTAGGAGTTGTATCATTAATTGCATACATCACTAGCAACCTCTAAAGTCTGTGCAAATGCTTTCTGGTTTATGCCATCATTAGATGCTGCCCTGCTGTGACAAACTATGTGGATCTGTTTTTCACATAATGCGCTGTTTCTTCACGAGTCTTCAAAGAAAGAATACCACAGACCTTGCTTTCCTTGCAATTCAATGTTCCCTTTATCAAACATGCTCACAGTGCCACAGAAATAAAGCAAAGCTGAATTATATTTTCCCCCACTTGACCCCACCTCTGCTGTGTTCTGTATACCTTAATAATGCTGTTTTACTAATGTCCAATGTCATGCCAGAAGAGCAGCAGTGTAGTAATAGGGGATGCAGAGATAGCAACCGCACCAGGGCCCCTGGACCAGAGGGGCCCTTCTTCAACCACTTTAATAGCACTTTATTGGTGCCAAGCTGCTAATGATCACCTCTATATGTGCTTTGATGAATTGTAACCATTAGACTGTTCTTCTTCACAGTCTACATCTCTCTGACACTGCAGCTGTACTTGTCAGGTTTGGTGCTCCATATCAATTGTTATGTAAGTGCTTGAGGAGGCTCAATGCAGAACTTGCACTGGGGCCCAGATGTTCCCAACTGTTCACCCAGCAAATAGTTTGCGGCGAACAAGGGGTGTTCGCATTCGTCCCCTCACGCGAACACTTGGCGTGCTCGATTCACCCCCTCGTATGCGTCATCACGTAGAGGACGTGAGGTCAGAGAAAGGGCGGAAGTACCACAAGGGTACTACCGCTGAACCGCCCGCTGCCCGGCCTCAACGCGTCCTAGTCGTACTCCTCTTCCTCACTCACACCACTGCCAGCCAGCCACTGAGCCAGCCACCGGTACTATTAACTTTCAACAATCTTTTTTTATGGGGAAGCGGGCAGAGGGGGGAGCGCTAGCGGAGGGGGTGGGGGGAATTTCTGACCCCCCCCCGCGATCGGGGCATGCTCAACGCGTCCTAGTCGGACTCCTCCTCCTCACTCACACCACTGCCAGGCAGCCACTGAGCCAGCCACCGGTACTATTAACTTTCAACAAACTTTTTTTATGGGGAAGCGGGCAGAGGGGGGAGCGCTAGCGGAGGGGGTGTGGGAATTTCCGACCCCCCCCGCGATCGGGGCATGCTCCCCCCTTATGCCTGCAACCCCATAGGGGGGCCGTATTCGGGCGAACAGGGCCATGTTCGGCCGAACAGGGGCCCTGTTCGGCCCTGTTCGGCGGGCATTGAGTAGTTCGGGCGAACCCGAACTAAAAAGGCCGAACACCATCAGGTGTTCGGCCGAACTCGAACATCACCCGAACAGGGTGATGTTCTGCAGAACCCGAACAGTAGCGAACACTGTTTGCCCAACACTAGTGTCCACACAGTGCACTTAAGCTGTTGCAATCAGGTGCAGTCAGTGCTTAGTGCTACAGTAGTTCACCCTTCTGAGGGATGTTTTTATTTTTCTTGCTATAGTTATATTGCAATCTTGTGTGTCCAGTGCACCTATTAGCTGTTGGAGGCAGGTCTGCTCATCCTAGTAGTCCATCGACTATAACCCAATAATCCTTCACCACTACTACTGGCATAAGGCCCCCCTGTATAAGGCCTCAGTGCAGAACCAGTGTTTTCTTGGTCACTTAACAGTCATTGATCTACCTCAGCCTGACCGTAGGGGCTGGAAAACCACGAATGCCTGCACTCCCATGATTGTGCACATGGCGGCCAATACACATCACTACATGAAGACTGTCACCAAGAGGACTAACATTTATGTCCTGGAGGTGTCAGCTACCATACCTGCAGAGCGGATGCTACTAAAGTTACATTTAACAACTTTTGCAGACACTAAATCTTTATTATCCCAGCATCAGATACTTCCTTGCCAAAATATCATTTACACTCTACTACCAGTGGTTCTTACACTGGGTTCTATGGCACCCTGGTGCTCCGTGACCATTTCTATGCACTGTACTGTAAGTGAGAACTACACACACACACACACACACACACACACACACACACACACACACACACACACACACACACACACACACACACACACACACTATATAACCGTGTGTGTGTGTGTGTGTGTGTGTGTGTGTGTGTGTGTGTGTGTGTGTGTGTGTGTGTGTGTGTGTGTGTGTGTGTGTGTGTGTGTGTGTGTGTGTGTGTGTGTGTGTGTGTGAATTTTACATTTTACAATTTCCATAATAGTGCTTTTTCAAAGTGAACCCCAAGTGAAAATAAACTGATGAGATGAGCAATTGTATTTATCCCCCTACTCCGAAAAATTACTTTTTAGATACCCCATGGTTTTATTTTATATTTAAACATTTAGTAGATTGAATGTTTTGTTGCCTTTGCTCAGTGGAAGCCTATTAAGTGTCCCAAAATGAAAATATATGACCAATTGACCTTTTTTTTTATCTCCCTCTGCTCTCAGAAGTTGTATTCTGCCAGGAAAACTTTTATGGCTGTAATTTGCTTATCAGTGATCTTTAAAAAAAAAACCAAGGAGGAGTGGACCAACATTCCTCCTAAAATGTGTGCAAACTTGGTCATCAATTACAAGAAACGTTTGACCTCTGTGCTTGCAAACAAGGGTTTTTCCACTAAGTATTAAGTCTTTTATTGTTAGAGGGTTCAAAAACTTACTTCACTCAATGAAATGCAAATCAGTTGCTATCTTTTATTTAAGGTTATTTTTTCGATTTTCCTTTTGATGTGCTATCTGCCACTGTTAAAATAAACCTACCATTGAAATGATACTGTTCTGAGACTTTTCATTTCTTTGTCATTGGACAAACTTACAAAATCAGTGAGGGGGTCAAATAATTATTTCCTCCACTGTATACCTACCTGTTGTGTTCAGTGCACCCACCTACCTATGTGAGTGCACGCAGTGTTATATACCACTCCGTGCATACCTGTTAACTGCACTTATGTGACTGCACATTGTATTAGTCAAGTCAGTGCATACGTTTCACTTCATCCTCCTCCCCCCCGATATGGACAAAACGGACAAAACAGGTAGAGGCAGAGGTAGAGGCAGACCCAGAGGAAGGCCACCCAGCAGGTCTGTGCGAGGTCATGCTGATGTGATTTCATGCTGCCCTGGACCAAAGTACAGTGCTCAGAAGAAGGTACGTCCCATCAATTCCCAAGATTGTCCGGACGTGGTTGACTATTTAACACAGAACACCTTATTGTCCGCAGCCACCAGCACCACTACAATCACCACATCCACTGCATTTGACACTTCGCAGGAGTTATTTGGTGGGGAAATCACTGATGCACAGCCATTATTGTTGCAACAAGATGAAGGCGCTAAGCTAGTTACACCACCTCATATGTCTGAGTTAGGCGACACTATGGACGTAACGTGTGAGGAGGAGGATGAATAAGTACCTGCTGTTGGTGCAGTTTTGGAGGTGTCTGAAGCAGGATGATTATGATGATGACAATGATACGGATGCCACGTGGGATCCTAAGGGACAAGATGACCAAGGAGACAGTTCAGAGGGGGAGTCAGAGAGGAGTAGGAGGAGACGAGTTCCTGAAAGAAGCAGGGGGAGCTCATCATCAGAAACAGCTGGTGGCAGTGTCCGGCATCATGTATCGCCACCTATGGACAGCCAGCCAACATGCCCTTCAATGTCAGCTGCTGATGCCACCATAGTGCCAACACCCCAGGGGGGCTCAGCGGTTTGGAAATGTTTTAATGTGTCTGCCTCAGATCAGAGCAATGCCATCTGTTCTTTCTGCCTACAAAAATTGAGCCGTGGAAAGGCCAACACCCATGTAGGGACAACTGCCTTACGAAGGCACATGCAGATAAAGCACACACTGCAATGGGAAGAGCACCTGAGCAAAAGCAGCACACAAAAGAAAAGCCACCCTCCTTCTCCTCTTCCTCCTTCAGGTGCAGCATCTTCAGCCTCTTTCTCCCTTGCACCTTCACAGCCACCCTCCTCCACTCCACCTCTGACCTTGAGCGGTTCCTGCTCCTCTGCCCACAGCAGCCAGGTGTCTGTGAAGGAAATCTTTGAGCGGAAGAAGCCAATTTTTGCCAGTCACCCCCTTGCCTGGTGTCTGACAGCTGGCTTGGCGGAACTGTTAGCTCGCCAGCTGTTACCATACCAGCTGGTGGACTCTGAGGCTTTCCGTAAATTTGTGGCCATTGGGACACCACAGTGGAAGATACCAGGCCGCAATTATTTCTCTAAAAAGGCGATACCCAGACTGTACCGTGGAGTTGATTGGTGTCATCTCTGGCACACAGCGTTGGGTCAAGTGTCCACCTGACCACGGATGCCTGGTCTGCCAAGCACGGTCAGGGCAGGTAAATTACTTACACAGCCCATTGCATCAATCTGGTGACTGCTGACAAGCAGGGAGTACGTGGCTGTGCAGCGGACCAACTTGTGACACCTCCACGGCTTGCAGGCAGGCCTGCTGCCACCTCCTCTCCTCCTGCTAAATCCTCTTCGCTGTCGTCTTCCTCCTCCTCCTTGGCTGAGTGGCAGTTCAACTCTACTGGTGCTGCGATTTCCTCTCCAGCTACACAGCCCCAACTCCCCAGGGCCTATGCTGCATGGCAGGTACGACGGTGTCATGCCATCTTAGACATGTCTTGCCTCAAAGTTGAGAGTCACACTCCTGGCTGCTCTCAACAAACAGGTGGATCAGTGGCTGACCCCTCACCAGCTGGAGATCGGCAACGTGATGTGTGACAACGGCAGCAATCTCCTTTCTGCTTTGAATTTGGGAAAGCTGACACGTGTATCCTGCATGGCACATGTGCTGAATCTAGTCATTCAAAGATTTGTGTGTAAGTACCTAGGCTTAGAGGATGTCCTGAAGAAGGCCAGGAAGGTGTGTGGGCATTTCAGGCGGTCTTATGACACACTTATCGGCACACTTTGCCAATATTCAGCGGAGAAACAAGTTGCCGGTGAGACGCCTGATTTGCGATAGCTCGACTTGCTGGAATTCGGCCCTCCTTATTATGCAGGAGAACAGAGGCGCCAAAAGGATAAAAGGAAGCTAAATGAGCTTAAAAAACAAATTCTTGGTAAATAGAGGAGGTAGTGGTGGACTTACCTCCTCCAAGTAGACACACAATGACTGTAGTAAAGACAGTCAATATATTTTATTTATGAACTCCAAATATGCAACACGTTTCGCAGGTTTGATCCCACTTCATCAGGCAATAACAACGGAGCAATAGCATATGTGGTCAGTAGAAGAGCCAGGCACCTCTGTTGGTGCGTAGAGTGCGTAGAGTGGGGGATCAAGCTGTGGAGGAGCGTGAACAAGAACAGTTACAGGAGGAAGCGTTGTAGGATCAATTCTCATCAGAACCAGATGTTTTTTTAACACCTGCGGCAGCACAGAGGGGGGAGGAGAAGGAGGAGGAAGAGTCGTGTGGGAAAGAGGAGTCAGACTCGGATGATGAGGAAGGTGTTTCTTTGGAGGAGGAGGCCGGGGGCAGAAGAACAACCACAGCAGGCATTGCAGGGGGCTTGTGCTACTCAATGTTCCCGTGGTATTGTTCGTGGCTGGGGGGAGGAGGAGGACTTACCTGACATCACTGAGGAAAAGCAAGAGGAGATGGATAGTACGTCTGGATTCAGCTTTGTGCAGATGGCGTCTTTCATGCTGTCTAGCTGGTTGAGCGACCCCCGTATAAAAAAACTCAAGGGGAATGAGCTGTACTGGGTCGCCACGCTCATAGACCCTCAGTATAGGCATAAAGTGGCGGACATGTTTCCAAATCACCAGAAAGGATGCAGCACTTGCAGAACAAGCTGGCAACTATGCTTTACAATGCGTTTAAGGGTGATGTCACAGCACAACGCAGTAAAGGTACCACTGCCAGTAATCCTTCTCCCATGCCCACGTAGGCAAGGACAGGACGCTCCAGAGATCTCATGGTGATGTCGGACATGCGGACATTCTTTAGTCCAACGCCTCACCTTAGCCCTTCTGGACCCACCCTCCACCAACGCCTGGACCGGCAGGTAGCCGACTACCTGGCCCTAAGTGTGGATGTAGACACTGTGAGCAGCGATGAACCCTTGGACTTCTGGGTGCGCAGGCTTGACCTGTGGCCAGAGCTGTCCCAATTTGCCATCCAACTTCTGTCTTGCCGTGCCTCAAGTGTCCTGTCAGAAAGGACCTTCAGCGCAGCTGGAGGCATTGTCACTGAGAAGAGAAGTCACAAAAGTGTTCAGTACCTCACCTTTATCAAAATTAATGAGGCATGGATCCCGGAGGGCTACTGCCCGCAGCCCGCCGGAAGACTAAGTCAGTCCCCACACAGAGCATTTCTGCCTGCACGCTGTGTGACTGCTTGCCCCAAGACTAAGTCGCTCCCCACACAGCACCTCTGCCCGCAGGCCGCTTGACTGCCTTCTCCGCCACCACCAACAGGGTCGAGGACGCCAGGTGGATTCCATCTCCTTCTCGGGGGGTGGAGCTCAGCCCTGCCTTCAGTCCCTGAGCAGCAATTGCCACTCGGGAGACTGTTAGATGACGTGATCGCCATCTATTTACATGTACAGCTCTGCAATCCGCAGCAGCGCTGTACTGGGGACAGCCGTATGACACGGCTGTCCCCCTGGGGGACAAGAGAGCAATCGGCTCTCATTGGGTGAAGCCTATGAGAGCTGATCGCTATGATTGGCTGGCTGGGGGGAGGGAGGGTTTTAAATAAATGAATAAAAAAATAGTAAAAAATAGAAAAAAACAACCACATAAATAATTTTAAAAAACATTAATCCCAGGGTGGGGGGGCGAACAGACCCCACCAACAGAGAGCTATGTTGGTGGGGAGAAAAGGGGGGAATCACTTGTGTGCTCTGTTGTGCGGCCCTGCAGCTTGGCCTTAGCGCTGCAGTGACCAGTTATGGAAAAAAAAAAGCCTGGTTTTTAGGGGGGTTTACCACTGTGGTCCTCAAGTGGTTAAAATTATTATGCTGTTGTGTATCTTTTAGAGCAGAGAGGAGTTCTGAGTTCAGGTCTGCTTTAAGGGAGTTATCTAGTCCTTTATCTTGTATTACCCTGTGGAGATATAGGATTGGTTCGGAGGTCATGGGGAAACCCATTTTGTCATGTAGAAATTTCTTTACCTGCTTCCAAAAATCGGCTATGGTGAGACATTCCCAAATAAAGTCAAGAAGGAGGGGGAGGGGGCTTTGCACTTTGGACAGGCGTCAGTGAGTTGAGGGTTATATTTGACCATCCTGCTGGGGGTAAAGTATGCATGGTGCAGGATATACATACTTCTACTCCTCCGAAGTCAACCAATGTCAACGCAATTGGGCTGGCTGTCCTAACTGTCACTTCTCTCTCACTTCCCTTGCCCGTCATAAATAGTTACATATGTCCCTTAGTATTAGGTAGCTAGAAGTACCCTCAGTATTAAGTAACTAGAGGTGTTTCCAAGTATTAGGTAGCTAGATATAATGTCTCGAGGAATACCACACCTTTAGCCATCCTTATCAATGATGCAGTTTACTATATTCCCGACACGCTACCGACAAGACAGGAGCTGTCACTTCTATGCCTAAAAATGAACTCTTTCAGGCAACAAAATAAAAAAAGTAAAGCAGCCTTGTTATTAATATGTTTTGCACTGTACATACATGTTTATCACATCATGTCAAATGTCGCCTCAGGTACGCTTTAACCACTTCTGGACCAATGGTCTCTGGCCCCTTAAGGACCAGAGACTTCTTTTTTTCCCTGAAACAGAGCTGTGATCACTATGATTGGCTCACAGTGATCACAGGGTCAGGAGCCAATGAAATCGGCTCCTGACTGGCAGATAGAGCTCTGCTGTCATTATGACAGCAGAGCGATCATGCTGCAGCTACGTCAGCGTGGCACAAACAATGAGAGTGATGGGTCCAGGAATAACAGGACACAAATGGGACGTAAATTGCAACTACTGCCATCCTCAAGAGGTTAATAAAATTGCAAAATGATTTGTGTCTCTCTAATATACGGTATGTTATGGCAATTTAATAAAGTTGTAATTCCAATGTAATACTCTTTCTGGAATTTTTGACCCAGGGTAGACTAATTAGTGCATTTTTATTCATAGAAGTGGCCAGTCAGAAGGAAGAAAAGTCTTTACCTAGGATCTCATCTAAACGATTTTGTTTCTCACAAACATTGCACACCTCACGTTTGTTGGGTAAGGTGAATATGGGGCCATGCCCTTATACTCACAATTTCCAGATCTGATTCAGCTGCGGTGAGGATCATTTTGGGATAAGGCATATGAATAAAATATTGGGCATAAAGTATGCAGTAGAGAGAGAGTTCTTTCTATCGCACTTTATCACCATACCATGCTCATCCCCTCCCCCTCCTTTCTATGGGTGGAGTTAACTCTGCTACATTCACAGAAATAGACTGTCTTGCGCTGCTTCCCAGCTTCATCCTTAACGTCATCCTGACTGCCTCCTGTGAGTGATGATGGGATAGGATGAAGAAGTTTGGACAACTCATGGACTGCAGTTTAGTCTAGCCAAGCAGTATCTGACATTAGTACAGAAAGTCAGGATAGCAAACTCCAGCCTGCCAGGTAATAATGCAATGACTAATGCAAAAATTGTTTATGTGCAATAAAAACAGCGCATTGCAAATAAAAAAAAAATTCCACACCATATAAATAAAGAAAAATAAAAAAACCTCACACACACATTCCTACACACACGCACTCACGCACGTACACGCACACACACACACGCGTGTGCGCACGCACGGACACACACACACACTCCTACACACACACACGCCTGAAAGGCTTTAAAGTCACCCTGAGTCAAACAGATATAAGAGATTTACAGTGGCTTGCAAAAGTATTCGGCTCCCTTGAAGTTTTCCACATTTTGTCATATTACTGCCACAAATATGAATCAATTTTATTGGAATTCCACGTTAAAGACCAATACAAAGTGGTGTATACGTGAGAATTGGAACAAAAATCATAGGTAATTCCAAACATTTTTTTACAAATACATAACTGCAAAGTGGGATGTGCGTAATTATTGAGCCCCTTTGGTCTGAATGCAGTCAGTTGCCCATAGACATTGCCTGATGAGTGCTAATGACTAAATAGAGTGCACCTGTGTGTAATCTAATATCAGTACAAATACAGCTGCTCTGTGAGGGCCTCAGAGGTTTTCTAAGAGAATATTGGGAGCAACAACACCATGAAGTCCAAAGAACACACCAGACAGGTCAGGGATAAAGTCAGAGATGAAGTTGACAAATGTAAAGCAGGCTTAGGCTACACAAAGATTTCCAAAGGCTTTAACATCCCATGGAGCACTGTTCAAGCGATCATTCAAAAATAGAAGGAGTATGGCACAACTGTAAACCTACCAAGACAAGGCTGTCCACCTAAACTCACAGGCCGAACAAGGAGAGCTCAGATCTGAAATGCAGTCAAGCGGCCCATGGTGACTCTGGACGAGCTGCAGAGAGCTACAGCTCAGGTGGGGGAATCTGGCCATAGGACAACTATTAGTCCTTGCACTGCACAAAGTTGGCCTTTATGGAAGAGTTGCAAGAAGAAAGCCATTGTTTACAGAAAAGCATAAGAAGTCCCGTTTGCAGTTTGCCACAAGCCATGTGGGGGGCACAGCAAACATGTGGAAGAAGGTGCTCTGGTCAGATGAGACCAAAATGGAACTTTTTAGCCAAAATGCAAAACGCTATGTGTGGCGGAAAACTAACACTGCACATCACTCTGAACACACCATCCCCACTGTCAAATCTGGTGGTGGCAGCATCTAGGGGTGCTTCTCTTCAGCAGGGACAGGTAAGCTGGTCAGAGTTGATGGGAAGATGGATGGAGCCAAATACTGGACAATCTTGGAAGAAAACCTCTTGGAGTCTGCAAAAGACTTGAGACTGGTGCAGAGGTTCACCTTCCAGCAGGACAACGACCCTAAACATAAAGCCAGGGCAACAATTGAATGGTTTAAAACAAAACGTATCCATGTGTTAGAATGGCCCAGTCAAAGTCTAGATCTAAATCCAATCGAGAATCTGTGGCAAGATCTGAAAACTGCTGTTCACAAACACTGTCCATCTAATCTGACTGAGCTGGAGCTGTTTTGCAAAGTAGAATGGGCAAGGATTTCAGTCTCTAGATGTGCAAAGCTGGTAGAGACATACCCTAAAAGACTGGCAGCTGTAATTGCAG
The DNA here is from genome assembly GCF_040937935.1 of Hyperolius riggenbachi. Taxonomy (NCBI): domain Eukaryota; kingdom Metazoa; phylum Chordata; class Amphibia; order Anura; family Hyperoliidae; genus Hyperolius; species Hyperolius riggenbachi. The sequence goes on along the minus strand of NC_090648.1, from coordinate 196,505,836 downwards.
CAAAAGGTGGTTCTACAAAGTATTGACTCAGGGGGCTGAATAATTACCCCACTTTGCAGTTATTTATTTGTAAAAAATGTTTGGAATCATGTATGATTTTCGTTCCACTTCTCACGTGTACAACACTTTGTATTGGTCTTTCATGTGGAATTTCAATAGAATTGATTCATGTTTGTGGCAGTAATGTGACAAAATGTGGAAAACTTCAAGGGTGCCGAATACTTTTGCAAGCCACTGTATAAATACCTGGGGCTTCCTTCAGCCCCCTCCGCACTGTTTATTCCCACGTCATCTTCCTCCGCCTCCTTGTTCTCCCGGTAGAAGCCCTGTTAGCTTGGCCAGTAGGGACGCACTCCACATGCTCGGGCTGGCCCCGTGTGCGCGCCCCGCCATGCTCCCATTGCCGGGAGTGCTTGGAACCTGAACCACAGAACGCTCCCAGCCGCGGGAACGAGATAAGGGACGCGTGCAGCTGCACTGCGCATGCGCCAAGTGGTGCAACTTACGGAGCTTCTACCGGGAGAACGAGAAGGCGGAGGTAGACCACGTGGGAGCGATCGGTGCAGAAAAGGCTGGAGGAAGCCCCAGGTATGTATAAATCTATTCGTCTCTGGTTCACTTTAAGTAAAACTCTTTTCTTGTTTTTATACGCTTTCCGTTTGTCATTCTCTCTACCTCAAACACTTTTTATGTTAAATAAATGTCTAGCTTAATAGTTTGTACACTAATCAAATGCAATCACTGAAGGTGGTAAATTATAAAAGGGATGCGTCTTCATTCACAGCCTCAGGAAAAAGCATGACTAGACTTACCAGAGGATTTAAATTACAAAAAACTCAGCGTGTGGAGAGAGAGCACAAGCTTCAGTGCTGTGGAATATAAACTAATAACAATATTCCTAAATAAATCTACCTCGGCAATATTAGACTCCAGCCCTTGCAGAGCAGAATCAGCTATAAAGCACCTACTTAATTGAGTAATATGATATGACAGTGTTTTCTTTGTTGTCTAATTATGTAAACCTTGGAGAATCAAGCATGAAACTCAAGGCCAAGTTGTGTGCCTGGTGATAATACACTGCATAGCTGGCTTTGTATTCAAAACACCATTCCTACTTTAAAATGGAAGCTATCTAAAAGGATTACATTTAGGCGGCTGTTTATAATAATTTTATTTAGAAAGATGCTATGTCTTGGAGCATTCAGAAATTAAACTCTAAGTGAGACTAAAATTACATGTTGGCTAAGTAGTATTATGTTTACAAAATATTACAGGTAGTGCATGTGTTGATGTTTTAAATCTATTTATATTTTTGTTATCCTCAATAGTTTTTCTTTAAGGCTAGGTTAACAGTGGGACATTGCGTTGTGATGCGATGTGAAAGTCGCAATGCAACATTACAACGCAACGCAAAATAAGGTGGTCACGCACATTAATGCTACGTTACCATCAGTGGCTTAGATACGGAGCTCGGGGCCCCAGTGCAAGTTTTACATTGCCCCCCCCCCCCCCAAGCACTCAACACGTAACACTTGATACGGCACAACAAAACCTGCCAAGGTCATCTACAGTATTAGAGCAGCTAAACAACTTATACTTTGGTTTAGGAAGGGCCCCGATGAGGTCGCTACCTCTGCAACCCCTATTACTACGCTCCTGGTTACCGTCACATACAGTAGATATAGTGGAGCATATAGGCAATGAAAAGTATACTTCCCTGTATCTGTTAACATCTGTGTTTAGAGTTAACGCACCGCAACAGTGGGTTACCATAATGCAACATTTACAACGTCGCACTGTGAATGTTGCAGGGTATTAACATTGCAGTGCGATAATCTGTGTTATAATTACTTCATAATGCAGGACAATAACGTCCCACAGTGAACATAGCCTAAATGAAAAAAAAACAGTAAATATACACAGGCCCGGTCCGCCCATGATGCCAAGTGAGGCAACTTCCTCAGGCAGCAGAAGTCTGGGGGCAGCACCAGGCAGAAACAGGAAGAGAGTGCCTGGCCAACCTATACTGGGGGCAACTGTACCTGGCTAACTTATACTGGGGGCAACTGCTACCAATACTAGGGACACCTATACCTGGCTACCAACCTATACTGAGGGTTAGTGGTGCAAATTGTCGGGTACTGTGCCTTCATTCCAGCTCGGGGGGGAGGGGGGGGGGGTCAATATACTAAGCATTGCGTATCAGCAGTGGTAACAAACACAAAGGAATGTTGGTGTGTGTAGAGTATCTCACAAAGGTGAGACTGCCTCTCACATTTTTGTAAATATTGTATTCTATCTTTTCATGGGACAACACTGAAGATATGACACATTAAAATAAAAAGAAAAGTACAATACAATACAATACAATAACATTTCTATAGCGCTTTTCTCCCAAAGGACTCAAGGACTCAAAGCGCTTAGGCTCTCTCAGATTCAGTAATTAGTAGGATGAAGTATTCACACAACAAAAGTTATATTTCTGCAAATGCCAGACTGAACAGGTGGGTTTTCAGTCTGGATTTAAACACGTCCAGGGATGGGGCTGTCCTGATCTGTTGAGGTAAGGAGTTCCAAAACGTAGGGGCAGCATGACAGAAGGCTCTGGGACCAAAAGTTTCCAAGTGGACTCTGGGTATGACTAGATTATTAGAACCTGTGGATCTGAGAATGCGGGGATTGCTACGCAGTTGTAACATATCTTTCATGTATCCAGGGCCTAGATTATTCAGGGATTTAAATGTCAGTAGGCCGATCTTGAATAGGACCCTCCATTCTATAGGTAGCCAGTGAAGGGAATGCAGGACTGGCTTTATGTGGCAGTGACGGGGTTGGTTGGTTAGCAGTCTGGCAGCAGTATTCTGTATCAGCTGTAGGCGGTACAAGACCTTTTTTGGAAGGCCAGTGTAGAGAGCATTGCAGTAGTCCAGTCGGGATGTGATGAAGGCGTGGACTAAGGTTGGCAGATCTTCTGGGGGGATGAGGTGCTTGATGTTTGCAATGTTCTTCAGGTGAAAATAGGATGATTTCACCACAGCAGAGATTTGAGTTCTGAAGTTTAAATCCCCATCAATTAGAACTCCCAGGCTACGCACATGATCAGAGCTGCGTAGATCCGTGCCTCCTATTCCCAGTGGTGAAGACTGCAAGTTAAGTTGTTTTGTTATCATGCTCTGCCCTCCAATTAGAAGGACTTCAGTTTTGTCTGCATTTAGTTTCAGCCAGTTGTCATTCATCCATTGCTGTAGTTCACGTAAGTAAGTAGTCAGTGTACAGCTTGTATAACAGTGTACATTTGCTGTCCCATCAAAATAACTCAACACGTAGCCATTAAAGGAGAACTTTAGTGAGAGGTATATGGAGGCTGCCATATTTATTTCCTTTCAAGCAATACTAGTTGCCTGGCTATCCTGCTGATCCTCTGCCTCTAAGACTTTCAGTCATAGGCCCTGAACAAGCATGCAGCAGATCATATGTCTCTGACATTACTGTCAGATCTGACAAGATTATCTGCATGCTTGTTTCTGGTGTGATTCAGCCACTACTTCAGCCAAATACATCGGCAGGGCTGCCAGGCAACTGGTATTTCTTAAAAGGAAATAAATATGGCAGCCTCCATATACCTTTCACTAAAGTTCTCTTTTAAAGGATCACTATTGCTAAAAAAGTAGGCAGATAAAATCTGACAGAACCGGCAGGTTTTGGGCCAGTCTATCTACTCATAGGAGATTCTCAGGGTGTGTTTTCAACAGCATTTCCTGAACAGCAGTTTAACTGCCAAAATAGTAAGATACCAGCCGGCCCCCCTAATCACTTGCACACTATTTTGTCAGTTAGACTTTGCACCTGCTGTTTAGGAAATGCTGTTGAAAAAACAAAGAAAACCCTGAGAATCTCCCATGAAGAGATGGACTCGGTTCTGTCAGATTTTAACTTTCTACTTTTTCCCTAGTGGTCCTTTAATGCCTGGAGAGCTGGCAACAAAGGTGAGTACAACCCTAAAGGTGGCCATCAATGATACAATCCCACAGTTGATTGATCCTTTCCTATCACTATGGTAATCAATCAGAAATTATTGGTCTGCCTAGTGATGGTTAAGTAGATGCAAATAACTTTGAGTTGATGTACATTTATGCAAATTTTTTATGCAAATGTATGCAGCTTGAAAATAAACCAATTAAATCCTGCTGAGGTAAAATTTGATTGGTTCATTTTCAAGCTGCATACATTTGCATAAAAAATTGCATACATTTGCATTAGCTTGAAGTTATTTGCATCTACATGGCCATCACTAGTTGTGCCCATTAACTGCTTAATACCCGTTAACCAATTTGATCAGATTAATTGAATAGATCAATTTTTTTCAGATCAATCTCATTGATTTGATCGGATTGGAATTCGGATGTTAATGGGCATCACCTTTCCGACCACCACGGCAAGTACATGGTACCTGATCCCTTGTGTGTACGGGCTTTAAAGTGGGTGGAGACTCCATATATAATGAAAAAATAAATCATCCAAAAAGAAATGATTTATTCAGCTTACCTATATTCTTGTTTTTAGGCTTCTTTCACACTAAAAAAATCTATTAACCCTTCTTACTCTCACATGCAAATGTTCAAACAAATGCATTCACAGATTCACTCATCCAGGCACAACTGTTATCCCTATAGCTAAGTTAAAAGCCGGGGTTTTAGTTCACAGAAGAATGCATTCTTATGCTTAGTCACCTATACTGCGCAGAAGTACCCAGGTAAACATAGGTGTCCTAACTCTGGCCCTGTAACAAGCATAGTGCAGACATGCAAACACATAAATTGCATCAAACCTATCAATGGATTAGGAGCACACATCCTGACGTCCTTTCCTGGGACAGATAGTGCATCTTACCAATCGCACAAGGGAGCTAACGTAATGTATCCATGTGCACCATTGATAGGTTTGATGCAATGAATGTGTTTGCATGTCTGCACTATGCATGTTACAGGTTACACCTGTAACGTCCCACTGTGAAAGCAGCCTTAGTGTTCACTGTCAGAATTAATAGAAATATGATTACGGAAAAGAAAATAATATTTCTACTGGTTTCCACTTTCCACCTTTACGGTTTCTTTGTGATGCCAAAAGTGACATTACTTCATCGTTTTGTTTATTTTGTTTTTTAACCCAGCTCAGTGTCAATTTACTCCTTATTTCACAGATTACTGACCCTCCTACAGTAAATATTACCTATGTCTGTGTAAACTCTTCAAAGGGAAAGGACCATAGAGTCCTTATCTTATCTGAAATGGGAAGTTTCTGGTATTTGCATTTTGAGAAAAGCTTGTTACTGTAGCTTAAAGTGACACTGAAGCATAAAAAAACATATGATATAATGAATTGTATGTGTAGTACAGATAATTAATAGAACATTATTAGCAAAGATAATAGTCTCATATTTTTATTTTCAGTTAAATAGCTTTTTTTTTATAACATTGCATAATTCTCTAATATTTGCAGTTCACACACTGCACTCAGCATTTTAAATGATTTTGCAGAGCTAATGACATCTTCAACTTTCCTCTGTAGTAAAACTTAAACAAGCAAGATACAGTGAGAGACAGTTGAGATAAAAGCTTCAGAAGACAGAGCTCTCTGCAACTTTGCAGGTCGCAGAGCTCAGAGAAGCTCTTTTGCATAGATAACAACTGAACAACTCTTCCTCCTGTACTGGAAACATTATGAGACTCATATATGTACTGCTAATGTTTTATTTCTTATCTGGGCTACACATACAAATCATTATATCATAGGTTAATTTTCACTTTAGATTCCCTTTAAAAAAAAAAATAGACTTCCCACAATCCTGTTTGCACTGCACAGTTCGACACAGTTCAGCAAAGGTTCACAGACCAAGTTAAAAAATAAATATAAATTAGGGTACATATAGGGTCCTATTTTTAGAAAAAAGGGGTTTACATATTCAGTATATTTGGGGTACTATTTGTAGGCAATATTTTATTTTTGGATGCTACAACACACAGATTTCAAAGAAAACAGCTTAGTGTCAATGAAAACACTTAGGGCCGGTTCACACTTGATGCAAAAATGTATCCGTGGCTCCGCTTTTGGGCCCGGACCAAAATCGGAGCCACGAATACAAATGTTAGAAATAGCAGCCGACTTCACTCACTTAAAAAATGGATCAATGGGCAATACGGGGGATCCGTTTTGAAAAAATTAATGGAGAGTTCGGACTTGTCAGGACTTCTCGGACCACTGATGGGACTTCACGGAGCCTGGATACACGGAGGGGTAGTGGATTGCCTACTGCCTGCTCTTCCCCTCAAAGTCACAGGTGCCTCCTGGTAGGCTGGAGGGGGAAGCAGCCTGGAAGGGGGGCAGTGGGCACAGAGGTGGGGAGGGGGGTTGGACCCCCTCCCTCACCTGGGTCCCCCCTTTTGCACTCCATTCCAGCTAGTTTCCTTAAAATAAAGCCTATAAACAGCAGCAGGCAGGGAACTCCCTCACTTCCTTGTGTTCCTCCGCTCACCACGTCACTTCCTGCAATGCCGCCCCCTGTACTTCAGTGGGCAGCATTGCAGGAAGTCACGCAGTGAGTGGTGGAAAAAGGAAGTGATTGATTTCCCCGCTTGCCACTTGCTATATGCTTGATTTTAAGGAAACTAGCTGGAGGGGGAGCACGAAGGGGGGACCCAAGTGAGGGAGGTGGGGTCTGACCCCCTCCCCGCCGCTGTTCCTGCCGTCCCCTTTTCTGGCTGCTACCCCCTCCAGCATCCAGCATGGCAGCCCCCTCCCCATCCACGGCTATGGGGCACAGATTCGTTTTTGAAAACGTAAACGGACTGGAAACGTGCTGCAAAACTGCAGCATCAGAATCAGAATCAGAATCAGAATCAGATCAGCATGGATCCGTTTTCCATCCATTTCCATTCCGGTTTAGAAAAACGGAACCCGGACCATGGATTGCATTCTGCAAACGTATGTAGTGTGGACTGAGCCTAAACCCTAAGCTGCATACACATGTGGGATAATAGTCTGTTGACATGAACGATCTGCAACCAATTGGCAGATAATCTTAGTAAAAAAAAATTACTTATATCATGCAGCACTGAACATTAATTTAGGTTACAGACAATATTTAGGGTGACATACAGCAATACGACAATACAGGAATACAAGAAAACCAGATCACACAGCACAGGGACCAGAGTTCCGTTGTGGGTTTAGAGCAATTGTGAGGGGTGGTATGCCAGAGTGAAAAGGTGAGTTTTGAGGGCCTTCTTGAAGATGTTGAAGGAGGGGGCTGCCCTAATGGGTGGAGGTAGAGAGTTCCAAAGTGTTGGAGTAGCTCTTGAGAAGTCCTGGAGGCGTGCATGGGACTGTGTAATGCGGGGGGCGGTCAGGCGAAGTTCATTGGAGGAACGGAGTGAACGGCTAGGTGTGTACCTCTGAGTAAGATCAGAAATGTAGGTTGGACAGATTTTGTGGACAGATTTGTAGGTCAGACACAATATCTTGAATCTGATTCTGGACTGGATAGGAAGCCAGTGGAGGGATTCACGGAGGGGAGCCGCCCTGGTGGAGCGATGGGAAGAGTGGATAATTCTGGCTGCCGCATTCATGATGGACTGCACTGGGGCTGTTCGGGTCATATGGAGACAAGACAGAAGGGCATTGCAGTAGTCGAGGTGGGAAATTATGAGGGCATGGATAAAATTAACGATGAAAAAAGTTTGTCTTTCAATTTGACAAATTCACCCCTGCAAATTTTATTTAATCATCCTTTTCACAAGGTGTGTATGAGATGGTCAGATATTTCTTAACCCCTGTGTGCACAGCGTGAACATGAAGAACAAGGAAGTAAATTGACTACACAAGCACTTCTTGGATCTTTTGATGGTCATGTGTACAACACTATTAGAATGATCCGTCATTCAAACCTTTCTGCCAAACCTAAGCAACAGAATGATTACTTGTTTTCCAAAGATTTATATTTGAAGTGTGTATGTAGCTTTAGGCTGCCTACACAAATCCATTTTGATTGGCCAATAATTGGCCAATTTTACCACTTGCATGTATGAGAACTTACCTACACGGTCTGTTCATAGTATTCAAAATCTGTAGGCCTTGTAGGAGGTGGAAAAAGTGGCCACTGGCCAGTCAAAATTTGATGTGTGTACCAGACTATAGACTAAACCCTGTTATCAGTACCAGACTAAACCCTGTTATCAGAATTAGTCTACTGAATGAGGAGAATGAGTTGAGAAGCACCAGAGGTTTGACAGTAATCCTCAATTCCTTAGATGGGTTAGTTGTGAATATAGATGGTCAGTGAGATGGCACTTATTTTGATTTGATGAAAGTGTTAATGTTATACAAATGTATGCTTAGAATCAAATACAATACAAGTGCTATTTTAATTTATTTTAGTAGCTAATATTTAATTATTTAAAGGGGAACTGAGGTTTATTTCCTTTTAATCAATACCAGTTGCCTGGCAGCCCTGCTGGTCTATTTCTCTGCAGTAGTATCCGAATAACACCAGAAACAAGCATGCAGCTAGTCTTGTCAGATCTGACTTTAAAGCCTGAAAGACCTGGTCTGCTGCATGCTTGTTCAGGGACTATGGCTAATAGTATTAGAGGCAGAGGATCAGCAGGGCTGCCAGGCAACTGGTATTGCTTAAAAGGAAATAAACATGGCAGCCTCCATATACCTCTCTCTTCAGTTCCCCTTTAAATAGTTGGATGGTAATTGTTATTGATTTTAGCAATTCAAAGGTTTTCATTTATTTAATGTACTGTATAATGGCATTAACTGAGCTTTACCCACAATATGAATAACCTACCGTATGCCAATTTCATGCAAATGTATGCAGCTTGGAATTGAACCAAACAAATTGGTGCCATCTGATGGTAAACGTGATTGATGACATTGCATGTTTTGCATCGCATGGGTATTAATAAATATACACAATCATATTTAGTGGGTAAAGTTTAGTGAAGAAATCTATGCATAAAATAAATATATATTTCAGGTTGTGAAAATGAACAACAACAACTACCCTACAACAATTCAAAAAAGTAAAACACTAAAATCTCATACCCTCTTTGAGACATTTATTGTTAGGGGCAGAGTTTGGATAACAGTGCCATCTGGTGGTAAAAAGGCAGAATAAACTTGAAAACACATTACTAGTTTTATCAAGTTACTAAAGATGGAGGACAAGAAACCCATACAAACAGTTTCTATGCCCCCTAATTGAAGCAATCATTGCAAAGGTGGTTAAATAATTCAGCTTTGCACTCAAAATAAATAATCAACATTGTTTAGAATTAATAATTACAATTACATCTCAAATTGTATTACTTCTTAATTTTATAAATGGGCAGTTCCGATCAGTTCTTCTTTTTTTTAATAGGTCACTCGCCTCTACCTCTGATTTACGTGTCTCACAGGGAAATACCTTGAATATGTCAAAAATTCCGGGGGCAGTGCCCTTAGGCCTCCCAGTACCGTGGACTCATAGGCATTATGTCACATGCACCTTTTGCACCCAATTATTATTTTTATCCATGAGTCACACACCAAAACATTTTATACTAACCTGAACTTTAAAGAAATCCTGAGGTAAGAGGGATATGGAGTCTGCCATATTGATTTCCTTTTAAGCAATACCAGTTGGCTGTCCTAAGCAGGTGGCTAATCTAGTCAAACTTGAGTCAGAGCACCTGATTTGGATGCTTGTTCAAGGTCTATGGCTAAAAGTCTTATGCTGGGCATACACGGACCGTTTTTGCGCGCGGATTGATTGCCGCTTTTCCCCATGGGAGCGGCTAATGAGCCGCTCGTTTCTTGCCATTTTTCTCCCCGCCGGTATCGAGCGCAGTATCGATCCGGCGGGGTATCGGACACGTCGGATATCATCAATCGAGCCATCAGGCTCGATTGATAAGCCTCCCTCCTGTCCGTGCATGCCCAGCATTAGCTACAGTGGCGTAGCTAAGGAGCTGTGGGCCCCGATGCAAGTTTTACAATGGGGCCCCCCAAGCACTCTATACATAACAATTGGTACGGCGCACCAAAACCTGCCAATGGCAGCTACAGCGTCAGAGGTGCAAGAAGGGGATGGGGAAAAGCTTGTTAATGATTTAACATTTCTATTCAAAGTATCTATAGAAGTGATTATTGTGAACACAGGACCAATAGAGAGCTAATACTGTAGTTGAGGGAGAGCCCTTCGGGGCCCCTCTGGCCCAAGGGCCCCGATGCGGTCGCTACCTCTGCACCCCCTATTGCTACGCCCCTGATTAGCTATAGGATCAAGAGGACAATCAGGCAACATGCGTTTTTTAAAAAGGAAAATCAATATGCCAGCTTCCATATCACTCTCACCTCAGGTTCCCTTTAAACTGAATCAAGCAGACACCATATTTGTTTTTCGGCTTTTCTTCATCCTGTTGCTCTGTAATAGTTGAGGCATTAGATCTCAATCTTGATTATTTTCTTGATTAAATATTTCTTCATGCATTTTGAATTAATGGTTTAGTCTAAACAAGCTACAAGCTGATTACAGCAAGGATTTCAGTCCAAAGCTGTAGTTCTTAATTTTCTTATAGATTTTTCAATGGGCTTCTCACACAGGAATATCGATTGATATATGACTCAATTTGAAATGCAGTACAGGAAAGCCTTAATTGTAAAGATCGCATTGTATGTTGGGAAAAAAGGGGAGAAGCACAGTGAATACAGGAGCCCAATCTTGTGTAGTATTAAGTGTATGCGTCAGTAATCAAATTAATGCTTACTCACGCTTCCTGGTAGCCCAACACGCAACCAGTATGTTGTGGGGAAGGTTTAGGATGGTGTGTAGTCACTTCTGCCAAAAAAGAAATTCTCAGATTTTGAAACAATTAAAAATCTAAAATTTTACACCTAACACCCCCCCCCCCCCCAACACACACACACACAGTTAATTGCTTGCAGCATCTTTTAACCCTTTTGGCTAAAAGCTGCTTCTAGTGATTACCGGTATGTGGCAAGGCATTTTTTTTTTACTTTTGGAGGTGGCTCCAGGCCACGAAACGCGTTGTTGTTGGCTGCCTTTTTCAATTGTCATCATTAAAGGTAAGCCAACACCTACCTTTCTTTTTAATTGTTTTATACATTTTGGGTGCCTCCAGTAAAATCGTTAATTGTAAAGATCTTCTTTTGTATGGAATTACCGAATGTGCAGGACACATTCACCACCTCATGAGCTACACACTCTCCACATTTGTGCATACCATTAGGAATGATTTGTGGGGCCAACTTTTATGTCACTGAGGGACACATTGGAAATGAAGTAACATACCACAAAGTTTAGAAGATATATGGGCTACTACCTGCGGCCGGGGGACCAGTTATTTCCCAGTGCTCTTGGTCACTGCCTGCCAGTGTTCCTCTCGACTGAGGCCAATATGAGCTAAAACAGGCAATGAGCCATGAGGTATATCTATCCTAATCCTCCCTTTGTTTCCTGACAGTGATCCTACTCATGACATGTCACGTGACATCATAAGTGTACACACATTGCCAAAAATGTGAATACAAAGTAATTGCTCCACATCTGAAGTCCCTTTCATGGGAACTTCACAGTAACTGCTCCATCAGGATCCCATCTGTTAACGTACATGGATGGTGGGCAGTGGCACAGAGGAAAGGTGTTTGTGATTAACTCACCACTTTCCTTTCTAATTTTCAGTTCAAGGATACTTTCCTTCAATCTATTATGACTATACTTGAGGTAGATATCACAACAATTTTTCTTTAGCTTCGTAACAAATTTGTGGAGTATACTCTCCCCTGCCACGTACCACTTGCACACCATCAGTGAAGCACAACTACATTTTAACCTGTTGCTGATGCACCGCGCAGGCACACTCCTGCCAGTATAACAGAGCCACTTGTGCATGGCTTTTTTCTCCGTGCACAAGCAGCTCTCTGCTACTGCGTGCGCAGGCACCAACTCCCTGGCACCTGCACACCGTGGCCATAAAGGAGCATGGCCATGAAGATGAAGAGGACTCTGGCTGGCAGAGGGATGGCTGTGAAAGATCTGGGAAGCCTCTGGAGCATCCAGAGTGGGGCCCCCCATAGCCATTACCCCACTGTTCCCTGGGACCTGTCCCTGCGGGTAGTGGCTGAACTGCTCGTGCAGTCTTAGCCTCACTATCTGCCTCTTTTCTATCGGATGCATGTTTATAAATAGCACATGCCAGATAGAGAAGAGGCAGACAGCGTGGCTAAGAATGCATGGACGGTGCAGCCACTGCCCCCAAAATAGGTGAGTGATTAATGATGCTACACATGAGGGGCCCCAGGGAGCAGTGGGGGGAGACAACTTGGCAGGGTCCAGTGGCATGGGAGAACCTGCAGAGGTCAGGGGCCCTGGGGCAATTGCCCACTTTGCCTCTATGGCTGCACCGGCCATGGAGTTATATGCAACCAATGATTAACTGTTTCAGAAGGAAGGTGCTATTCCTGCTGGGTAGCCGTATCATAAAATATTTTATGTCATAGTGTGTTTAGGAATAGGTAGATTCCTCCATACCCCTAGTGTTTTAGTTTTTTTTAGTTCATTTATCGGCAGATTTATTCTCCTTCAAATATATTTATATATGGGAACATGACAATTTTCTTTAGAAAAATAAAATTAAAAAGAAAACAAGGGCACTTATGTGTTTAAAGTCACTGCTGTGGCATTTTTTGTTTTTACATTTAACTTTTTATTGGTACTTGTTGGAAGACAATTACAACACATGCGTTATATTGTACCAGTAGAATTTCCTTTGCGTCAAACATTCGGTGAAAAAGACAAATAAAGAACAAAGTAGAACATTACATATAATATTATTTTAATAATGTAAGTAAACCTTTTTATCTTATGTGATTATTATTAGATGTATGCTAAAATGTTTCGCACCACAGGGTGGCACTGCTGCAACATGATTAACTTTTCATGTCTTATAAAGTGCTTTTATTCACAATTCATTGACAGATAGCTGAAGAATCAATTTTATTTAAAGAAGTTTGATTGTTTTTGATAACCGCTTAGGGTTCTTTTACACTGCACATGTCGTGTTGCTGAAAAATTGCCCCACGCTTTAGAAATGCAGTGCGAATATACTGTACAATGAAAGTATTCTTCACTGCCACTGTAAACACGCATTACCCTTTATTGTTAAAAAAAAAAACATGCATTACTCACTTACCGCAGAGCATGCTATGTGTTACTCCATCTGAACCCACCGTACTCAATGTGGATGTGAAAGCCCCATAGGAATATCATTGCGCTACGATGATATTGTTTGTTGCACAGTGTGAAAGGGCCCTTAGTGTTGGGCTCGATCATGTGATTACTTATGCGATGCAGTGCGATTACTCAATAGAGCAGTCACATTGTCAAAAAGTCACATTGCATCCTGAAAGTGTGCTGCGCGCATGCAGCGAGGCATGCAGTACTATGAAATTATTCCTCACTTCCAATGTAGGACAGTAGGAGGATGTGGAAAGGCACACTTTTCCCCGTTTACTTCGGGTGCATAACCATAACTAAGCAACATCCCAACAAAGTTCAAGTAGTAGAAATGGTTGGTTAGCACACCAGCTTCTCCATGATCATAGTTTATTTACCAATCACAGGTCAACACTATGGTTAGCAATTGTTTCGGGGCCACCCAGGGTCCCTTCTTCAGAACATTGCAGACACTAGATGTCATCTCTAACTTTGTGTTTTTGTCTCCCATCCCTTTTTTCTTTACACATTCATCTCTTTGAGACATTGTGGTAGCACTATATAGGGAACTATCCCCTCTTTTCCTCCAATGGAATATATATATATATATGCATACAGTATATATATATATATATATATATATATATATATATATATATATATATATATATATATATATATATATATCTTTACTATAAGTTAAGGGGAGGTTGCTTTGCTTCTTTGTTTGGTTGTGTGTAGTAAATGAAACAGGTTAAACTAAGGACCTCTGCGTCCCCAATTATTTATATTCCATTTGGAATAGGGTTTGATCCATAATGATTACAGCCCCATTTAGCTCAATTGTATATGTTGACAAATACACAAAGTCTAACTCTAGCTAAATCCTGTAGGAAAAAGGGTTAATTCAACACCCATTCTAGAGATAGCAAAATAACAACTTTAATAAAACAGTTGGTAACGTTTCTCTTAGGAGATGTGAACTATTCAAAGAGATTTCAGAACATCACTTAGACAAACGATTTCTAATCATTTATTTTTTTTCAAAATTCATAAACTAAATATAGCAATTGAAAAAAATTGATACAGTAAAAATAATAAGGATTACAAGTGAAAATAACTGAATATAATGTCATGAGCAGTCTATCAAGTTATCATATGTCCTTTGGAATTGTAAGTCCAAAATAAAGAGATATAGGCCCATATGCAATTCACTTTTTCACCTGAGTTTTCTCCTTAGTGATAATTTTAAATTTGTCAATAAAATGCATTTTAAGCCACCAGCAAGCAAGAAAATACTCAAAATAATTTTAATAGTACTCTCTCACCTACTTTTTGGTACTTTTTTTGTTGAACAGTGCTGGAAAGTTATTTTAAATTGAAGATGAAAAATTATCTCCTAGGAGAAAACTCAGGTGAAAAAGTGAATTGTATATGGCCCATAAAGTCCAATTATAGACAGTTCTGTGGGTAACAGCCAAATCCTTGATAGTATGGATGGCTGAAGAAGGACTCTAGCTGCCAGCCTGTGTCCAGCAGGTTTTAACCCTTTCTCCACTGGAGGGTGGAGATTGTAAGGGGAGATGGGCTGTGTCTGCCACATGACCCTCTCTACACCCTTTTGTCATGACAGGCAGAAAAGAATATGATATACCTGAAATGGTCATATCTTGGCGTCAGTTGATCAGAACCCGGAGAGAATGATACAGGCATATTCCTGGTGTTCTCTATGCTAATTAGACTCCAAAAACGGGTATATTGCAATATTCCATTTCCGAGAATGCTGGAACTTGGTGTAGGAAGATGCTAGACACATGCTGGGAGGTTCAGCCACACTCAAATAATAACTTAATAATTATGTGATAATTTTGACATGGCCAACATTGATGGAAAACGGGTAAATTCAGTAAAATGACTAAATGACTATTCTTTTATCCTAGGCGAATTGAAGGTAATTTCTGTAACTCCGGTCAAAAGGAATGTATGATTGGGGGAGGCGGGGGTTTGGTTTACTAGTTCATGCGTCATCTTATCAAGATTCCTTTGAGTAGATCTTGAATATATGAACTGGCTCTGGTTTAGGGTTTATTGCTTCTCTCAGGAAGCACAAACAAACAATCACATCCTCCAGTGCAGAGACTTTGGGCTGAAAGCTGAAAGAGGAACACTGGTTTCTAAAAACCAGGCTAATGAATTAAAGGGGTACTCCAACTCCTATTTTTGTGCGCAATTTTCCTGTGATTGCACAGATGGCGCATTTCTGCCCGGTGAATCCGTTAGTGCGAATATACAGTGAAGCATACTGTACAATGAAAGTATTCTTTACTGCCACTGTAAACACCCATGTTACCCACTTACCGGCGCACAGCATGCTATGTGTTACTCCATCTGAACCCACCACACTCTATGTGGATGTAAAAGCCCCATAGGAACATCATTGCATTGCGCTATGATGATATTGTCTGTTGCACAGCGTGAAAGGGCCCTTAGTGTTAGGTTCCTTCACACAATGTGGAATCTGTTGCAGTGCAATTACTTCCCAATGGCGCCGTCACATAGTCGAAAAGCCGCATCGCATCCTGACAGGGTGATGCGCCCATGCATCGAGGCATGCAGTACTATGAAATTATTCCGCGCTTCCAATGTAAACACTCACTTCCCTGTAATGTTATCTTGACAAAACCCTCTACATCGCACTGCACCACACTGTGATAGCCTCATAGGATGATTGTTACATTTGCATTGTCATGTGCTCATTTTGTCCATTGCAACATGATGCAACAGACAAATCTAATGGTCACTGAGTGATCAGGTGTGTTGGGAAATCTCTATCAGTTACTTATGCCAATGTCGCTGTGTGTATGTCCATTGAGCAATGGATGTAATGTGCTAGATTTTACTTTCCCGTCTGATTGATCACTGATTGGAAAACCAATCAAAAAGATCAACCGTCTAGAAGGTAAGCTGCAGATCTACCAGTGTGTATCAGAAATGGGTAGGGATGATCAGGGAGATGTTAATAATTTCCATTTTCATGCAAATGGTATGCAGCCTAGAAAAGGGCCAATCAAATACAGCAGGAAGTGCGTTTGATTGGCCCAGTTTTAAGCAGTGTGCAGTGTGCATATAAATTACACGCAAGCAGGCTTTATGTGTTTTATCCACCATCACTAATAAGGATAGAAGGAAGGAAGATAGCTGCATTGAAATATGTGGTTACAAAGAAGGATAACATAACAGGATTCATATGCTTGGGAAAAAACATGGAATGCAATATTAGCTATCTTATTCAAAATACCAATTTATTCCATTTTCTGAGAATGTGTAGGTGAATTGCTTCCAGCGAGATGTACAGTAGAAATAATGTATTGGCAAGTAGTATTGAAATGAATGTCTGTTATTCAAGGAACCAGCATGAAAGTGTCAACTGATGTTTCTATATTGAAAACACGAATGCATTTGCCGAACACTTTGTTTAGCATTGCATACAGAGTGTACCATTTTACAGTCGTATTATATTGTGCTATACTTTCTTCGCCTCATATACAGAGCATTGTGTCCCGTGCATATCTGAAAAAGACACATTATTATAAGGAAGCACACAATGTTCTAGGAACTATGTTGCATGTTTTTGGCTTAATTTAGATAATATCTCCCCATACTTTTTTTAGTCAGTATTGTATCTTTTGATTGAACATTTTTCTCTTCAGAAAATAGATAGGGCCAGTGGAAAATACCGTATTTTTCGGACTATAAGATGCTCCTGGCCATAAGACGCACCTAGGTTTAGAGGACAAAAACCAGAAGAAAAATATATATACTAAACCTGGTGCATCCAAGGTTCGTATTGGCAGCCGTTCATAAGTCAGGAACTCCCTGCATTTGGTCTATAAGACGCAGTGACTTTTTTTCTTCACGTTTGGGGGAGAAAAAGTGAGTCCTATAGTCCAAAAAATACAGTAATAATTGTGCTATAAAACAAATTTTCATTTATGTTTACACATGGAAATTGGTTACCAATCAATGTTCGATTGGTCAATTGTTTAATTGAATGCTTGAATGATTGCATTGTGACCACCTTAACAAATCAAGCATCCAGGCATGTATAGAGTTCTACTTTATTTTTTTACATTTTCCTTGTGCCTGATTGGATCTGACAAATCACTTGATTAGATGTATGATACACCCTGAGCAGGATCATAGAAAAGGCAACCTAGGCAACTGCCTGGGGCCTAGTGGGTGTCAAGGGGCTCAGCTGCCACCTTTTTTGACCAGCTTACCAAAAATAAAATACTGTTGGAGGAACCGAATGCTAGTACCATGCAAATTCCAAAGTGTGATAGTGCCAGAATTATACTCACTATGGCTATTCACCATCTTTTTTTTACCCATTGCAGCAACAGGTGATTTCTGTATTAAAGGCATGGCTAAACAATAAAAAAAAACTGCCCATACAGTTAGCATCTGGCTGATAATTGCTATACTGGTCTTTTATTGTAACCTCTACATGCGTCTGACACATGCTAATTTGGTTCTTCACCATAACTAGGAATCATCAGGCAAAATTTGCAACTACTAATTTGCAGTAAAACCAGTAGATTTACATAAGGTGAAATAATTTTCATGAATCTACTGCCTAATATCACCATTTACATTTAAGTGGCTGGCACCAAGTTTCATGGTTAATTGCAAAAGCCCCCATACATACTGTCATCACCAAATGTTCTATGTATAACTGGCATATGCCAATTGTGGGAACATGTATCCAATGTTTTCAAGGCGATCACCAATTCCAATAAATGCCAACACCTATATACCAAGAGTGTCATTGCTTATATTCCAAGAGTATCAGTCCAGCAGTTTTACTATAGAGCTCCAGTAATTCTTTCAACTTCATATTTGGATATCTAGAGCGCCTATCTAGAGCAATACCCAAATTGCCTAAAAAAGTCATATTACCGAGCGTTTCCCTGTGCAGCTCGCATGTGGTGAAACGCTGTGAATCTGTATATAGTGGAAAGGGGCCTTAAATCCTATGGAATGGTAAGGGTTTCACACACTGCTTTTGCATTTTAACTCTTTGAAGTTTCTTCAATAAATAATAACATTACATGGTGTAATATGTCATGTGTTATTGCTCATCTCAGGTTGTATTTACTTTAAAGGGGTGTGCAAAAAAAAAAAAAAAAGTAGTTTTACTCACCTGGGGCTTCTACCAGCCCCCTGCAGCTGTCCTGTGCCCACGCAGACTCTCTTGGATCCTCTTGTCCCCCGCCGGCAGCAACTTTCAATTTCGGTGACAGGCCTGGCAAAGCATCTGATACTTCGCCTATTGCGGCCTGGAACTCGAAGTATCTGATGCGTTGCCAGGCCTGTCGCTGAAATTGAAAGTTGCTGCCAGCGGGGGACAAGAGGATCCAAGCGAGTCTGCGTGGGCACAGGACAGCTGCAGGGGGCTGGTAGAAGCCCCAGGTGAGTAAAACTCTTTTTTTTTCTGGCTTAAGTGACCCTTTAACCACTTGAGGACCACAGTGCTAAACCCCTCTAAAGACCAGGCTATTTCTTTTAAAATAGGCCACTGCAGCTTTAAGGCCAAGCTGCAGGGCTGTATATGTCAGCACATAAGTGATACCCCCCCTTTTCTCCCCACCAACAGAGCTCTCTGTTGGTGGGGTCTGATCGCCCCCCCCCCCCCCCTGTGTTTATTTCTTTTTTTATAAATATTTATGTTGGTGCTTTTTTAAATAAATTTTACTATTTATATATATGCATTTCCCCTGCTCCCTCCCTCCCTCCCCCCGCCAGCCAATCAGCGTGATTAGCTGTCATAGGCTTGTCCCCAGTACAGCACTGCTGCTGATCGCAGTGCTGTAAAATATGTAAAGACGCCAGTTTCAATGTCTAACAGTCTCCCAAGTGGCGATCCCTGCTCGGAGATGGAAGGTCCTCCGCCCCCCAAGCAGGAGATGCGCACGCAGCCAGCGCGCAATCTCCTGCATGAGCTGGACCAAGGAGCTGACGCCATTTGGCGTTAGGCGCTCCTGGGGCTGCTGCCGCGGCCACTCCTATAGGCGTGAGGCGGTCCTGGAGTAGTTAAAGGGGTTCTGTGGAGTTGTGTAATGAACATAAACAGACACTTACCTGGGGCTTCTATCAGCCCCCTGTAGCTGTAATATCCCTCACTGTCCTCATCCAATCACTCCTTCCCCACCGATGGTCCCAGTCTAATTACGCGTGTGATGTGTCTGCAGCTGCGCAACCGTGGCCGCGCGCATGCGCTCTCCCGCTTGCATCTCCGGGAACTTACTGCGCAGGCGCAGTACAAGAAAACCTCATACTGCGCCTGCGCAGTAAGCTCCCTTAGACGGGAGCGGGAGCGCTTATTATTCGCCCTTATAATTGCCCGATGCCGGCGGCGGGGTACGAGTGATCGGAGGAGGACTGCGCGGGAAATTACAGCTACAGGGGGCTGATAGAAGCCCCAGGTAAGTGTCTGTTTATGTTTATTACGGGACTCCACAGAACCATTTTAAGACTTACTAAGGGCAAGATGATTTTTTAAAATTATATCCTGATATGTAAAACCTTCAGATTTAAAGTATGTAATTCTTTTTTTTTCGTGACTGTATACCGTATATACTCGAGTATAAGCCAACCTTCCCTACATTCACCTAAAAATTAAAAATATGGGGAAAATTATTTACTCGAGTATAAGCCAAGGGTAGGAAATGCACCTCATAGGGCTAGAGGAAGCCAGAGGTAAGTATAAATACAACACTAAATAAAATCTCCGGAACACTTTAAACTCTCTTTTGTTGACATTTTACACTCTCTGCCTTATGCTAGGTACGAACCATGCAATTTTAGGTTAGATAGATGGTTCAACAGATAAATTCCGTCATGTCCGTTATCAGGGATGCTCGGATGTGCCTCATCCACGAATTCGGCAATCCGCGTGGTTGCAAAAATAAATCCGCATTCGGCCCCGCCGCATGCGGATTTTCGTCCGCGTCCACGCAACCACGCGGATTTTCTGCCGTGAATGGCGTAATCACGCGTGGATTCCCGCCCGGAGGCGGATTTTCTTTTAACGTTAATAACAAAGCCCCCATACATGCTACAATCCCCCAAATTGCATGGATTATCGAGGTGATAAGGGGCAACATAACTTCAACATAAAAAATTCCCCCCAATTTTTTTTTTTTTTTTAATGTCTTTTAAAGACAAATCACCACTGTAAATGGGGCTATTAATTGGTAATACGTGGTTTTAAAAAGGGATATACGCGTTAAGCAATCAAAGAGGTGAAGGTGAGTTCCAATGGCACTTGGCGGCGAAGGTACCGCTGGAGGAGGATGAGTGGCTGACGCCAAAAAGGCCCCAGAGAGGTTTTTGTAATTTGTTTTGTTTTTTTGTTTTTTTTGCAGCAATTAGCATGGACATCGCAGCAGAGTTGTCAGTGGACACGGGCAGTGTGAACGCAGAGTGCAGTGGTGGAAGCGAGTGAGTCAGGAGGAGGAGGACAATGCGGGCGGTCAATTCAGCAGCACAGAAGGACCATGGCAACATACTGGTGGTAGTAGTAGCAGCACAGCGTCATAGTGCTGGCCAAAAAATTAAATGCACCCGGTGACCCGGGCAGTGTGAACGCAGACAGAGTACATTGGTGGAAGCGATTGAGTCAGGAGGAGGAGGACAATGCGGGCGGTCAGTTCAGCAGCACAGAACAGAAGGACCATGGCAACATACTGGTGGTAGTAGTAGCAGCACAGCGTCATAGTGCTGGCCAAAAAATTAAATGCACCCGGTGACCCGGGCAGTGTGAACGCAGACAGAGTACATTGGTGGAAGCGATTGAGTCAGGAGGAGGAGGACAAAGCGGGCGTTCAGTTCAGCAGCAGCAGCAGCACAGAAGGACCATGGCAACATACTGGTGGTAGTAGTAGCAGCACAGCGTCATAGTGCTGGCCAAAAAATTAAATGCACCCGGTGACCCGGGCAGTGTGAATGCAGAGTGCAGCAGCGGGAAGCGACTGAGTCAGGAGGAGGAGGACAATGCGGGCGGTCAGTTCAGCAGCAGCAGCAGCACAGAAGGACCATGCCAACATACTGGTGGTAGTAGTAGTAGCACAGTGTCATAGTGCTGGCCAAAAAATTAAATGCACCCGGTGACCCGGGCAGTGATAACGCAGACAGAGTGCATTGGTGGTACCGTGGTAGCGACTGAGTCAGGAGGAGGAGGAGGACAAAGCGGGCGTTCAGTTCAGCAGCAGCAGCAGCACAGAAGGACCATGGCAACATACTGGTGGTAGTAGTAGCAGCACAGTGTCATAGTGCTGGCCAAAAAATTAAATGCACCCGGTGACCCGGGCAGTGATAACGCAGACAGAGTGCATTGGTGGTACCGTGGTAGCGACTGAGTCAGGAGGAGGAGGAGGACAAAGCGGGCGTTCAGTTCAGCAGCAGCAGCACAGAAGGACCATGGCAACATACTGGTGGTAGTAGTAGCAGCAGCACAGCGTCATAGTGCTGGCCAAAAAATTAAATGCACCCGGTGACTGGGGCAGTGATAACGCAGACAGAGTGCATTGGTGGTACCGTGGTAGCGACTGAGTCAGGAGGAGGAGGAGGACAAAGCGGGCGTTCAGTTCAGCAGCAGCAGCACAGAAGGACCATGGCAACATACTGGTGGTAGTAGTAGCAGCACAGCGTCATAGTGCTGGCCAAAAAATTAAATGCACCCGGTGACCCGGGCAGTGATAACGCAGACAGAGTACATTGGTGGAAGCGACTGAATTAGGAGGAGGAGGACAATGCGGGCGGTCAGTTCAGCAGCACAGAAGGACCATGGCAACATACTGGTGGTAGTAGTAGTAGCACAGCGTCATAGTGCTGGCCAAAAAATTAAATGCACCCAGTGACCCGGGCAGTGTGAACGCTGAGTGTAGCTGAGTGTAGTAGCGACTGAGTCAGGAGGACAAAGCGGGCGGTCAGTTCAGCAGCTCAGAAGGAGGAACATGGCAACTTACTGGTAGTAGTACCATAACACCAAAAAATTAACCAAGGTAGGCACTAGGCAGGTAGTAACTGTCTTTATAAAGGCAGGCATAGTTAACAACAGCACATGCAGCAGCCACTTCATGTCCCCCTGTGTCCGACAATAGGGGCCAGGAACTCACCTTCCACCCAAGCCTGGTTGATTTTCAGGAAGGTGAGTTTGTCCACAGAGGCGTGGGAGAGCCGAGAGCGCTTCTCTGTGACCACGCCACTGGCCGCACTAAAGCATCTCTCTGAGAGGACACTGGAAGGAGGGCAGGATAGGAGTTCCAGGGCGTACTGGGAAAGCTCGCTCCAGATGTCCAGTCTCTTGACCCAGTACTCCAAGGGGTCCACAGGGCTGTCGGTGTCATTGAGCCCGCTGGATGACCCCATATAGTCAGACACCATGGTGGTCAGTCGTTGCTTGTGCTGGTTGGTGGTGGATGCTGTGGTGGGCACCTCTGTTCTGGGCTGCTGCACTGCATACAGGCTCTTGCTTAGGCTCTTCAGGTCTCCGGGGCGCCAGTTGCTGCTGCTGGTGCTGGTGGTTGTTGTTGTGCTGCTAGTGGCAATGGCAGGCACCTCTTGCTGGCTTGGCAGAGCAGTTACAGTGGGGGTGGAAGGCTGGGGGAATGCTTCCAGTAGTCTGCGCACAAGGGCCTCCTTCAACTCCCTTGTGCGTTGCTCAGTGGTGGATGGCGTCATTAAGTCTCCCAGCTTCCCCTTCAGACGGGGATCAAGCATCAAGGTAATCCAGATGTCCTCCCTTGAATGCATCTGGATCACCCGGGGGTCCCTGCGAAGGCAGCGCAACATGTGCACAGCCATGGGAAACAAGTGGGCCCTGCCAGCAAGATCTTCCTCGTCCTCGCCATTGCCCCATAACGCATGCCTGTCCTCTTCCTGTGCCATGTCGTTGTCCTCCTCAAACCGCCATCCACGTACAACGCCTGCTGCACTCTGCTCCTCCTCCTCCTCCTCATTCAGGTTAGGGACCTCCAACTCTTCCACTACCTGCTGTGAGCCCTCCTCTGAGCTGGACTGTGCTGCCATCTGCTCCTGTTCTTCCAACTGCCTCAGGGCTTCATCCCCACGCTCAATTAAATTGTCCATTGCCTGCTCCAGTAGACAAACCAAGGGCACCCACTGGCACACATAGGCCCGCTCCTCACTGACCATCTTGGTTGCCTCCAGGAAGGGACTCAGCAACAGGCATACTTGCTGCATCAGTGTCCACTGAGTGGCAGTAATCATGGGGACTTGCTGGTTGCTGGGGACACTTGGGTCTAGCATGTAGGCCCTAAGAGCCAGCCTGTGCTGACACAGCCGCTCCAACATGGCCAGAGTCGAATTCCAGCGAACTGGCATGTCGATGATCAGTGGCATGTCGATGATCAGCCGGTGTTGTGGCCTTCCATACTGCTGCTGTAAGGTGGACAAGAGTGCAGAGGCAGTGGCTGACAGGCGGAAAAAGCGTACCACCGCCCGGGCATCCTGCAGCAGCTCGCTCATCCCCTGGTAGGTGCGCAAGAAGCGCTGCACCACAAGATTGAGCACGTGGGCCAAGCAGGGGATGTGCTGGAGGTTTCCCTGCTGCACTGCTGCCACCAGGTTGGCCCCGTTATCGGCTGCCACATATCCCACTTCCAGGCCTCTGGGGGTCAGCCACCTCCGCTCCTGCTTCCTGAGGGCGGCCAGGACGTTGGTGGCCATAAGCCTCTCCTTCCCCAGGGTTACCAATTTTGAAAGGGCTTGGCAGTGCCGAGGCTTGGCGCTGCTGCTGCCGAGGTGGGCTTGCTTTCCGGGTGCAGAGGGAGTGTCGTGACAGGACCCTTCTGCATCCCCCCTGATCCCGCGTGGTGGCACCACTAGCTGGGCTGATGCGCTCTTGTCCTCCCTCCCTTCCATCAGTGTCACCCAGTGGGCCGTAAAGGACAGGTAGCGACCTGTCCCAAATCTGCTACTCCACGAGTCCATGGTCACGTGGACCCGCTTGCCCACAGAGTAGTCCAGGGAACGGGCCACGTTTTCCACCGCAAACTTTTGGAGTGCTGGGATCGCGCTCCTGCTGAAATAGTGGCGACTGGGGACTTGCCACTCGGGGATGCCAAATTGGAGCAGCGTCCGCATGGCGCTCCCCTCCTGCACCAGGGAGTAGGGAAGCAGCTGTGATGCCATGGCCCGGGCCAGCAAGCCATTTAGTTTGCGGATCCGCCTGTGGCTTGGAGGCAGAGGCTTGGTCAGACCCTGAAAGGTTTCGCTCAGCAGGGTCTGACGATGCTGGGATGCAGGGGAGACAGAGGAGAGAGACGAACACTGGCTGCCAGCCTCAATGTCTGTGTCCTGAGTAGTGTTGGGCGAACATCTAGATGTTCGGGTTCGGGCCGAACAGGCCGAACATGGCCGCGATGTTCGGGTGTTCGACCCGAACTCCGAACATAATGGAAGTCAATGGGGACCCGAACTTTTGTGGTTTGTAAAGCCTCCTTACATGCTACATACCCCAAATTTACAGGGTATGTGCACCTTGGGAGTGGGTACAAGAGGAAAAAAAAAATTAGCAAAAAGAGCTTATAGTTTTTGAGAAAATCGATTTTAAAGTTTCAAAGGGAAAACTGTCTTTTAAATGCGGGAAATGTCTGTTTTCTTTGCACAGGTAACATGCTTTTTGTCGGCATGCAGTCATAAATGTAATACATATAAGAGGTTCCAGGAAAAGGGACCGGTAATGCTAACCCAGCAGCAGCACACGTGATGGAACAGGAGGAGGGTGGCGCAGGAGGAGAAGGCCACGCTTTGAGACACAACAACCCAGGCCTTGCATGAGGACAAGAAGCGTGCGGATAGCATGCTTTGTACCACCATGCAGTCATAAATGTAATAAAGATAAGTGGTTCAATAAACAGGGACCACGCGGCAACGCTAACCCAGCAGCAGCACACGTGATGGAACAGGAGGAGGCGCAGGAGGAGAAGGCCACGCTTTGTGAGACACAACAACCCAGGCCTTGCATGAGGACAAAAAGCGTGCGGATAGCATGCTTTGTACCGCCATGTAGTCATAAATGTAATAAAGATAAGAGGTTCAATAAACAGGGACCACGCGGCAACGCTAACCCAGCAGCAGCAGCAGCAGCAGCACACGTGATGGAACAGGAGGAGGCGCAGGAGGAGAAGGCCACGCTTTGTGAGACACAACAACCCAGGCCTTGCATGAGGACAAAAAGCGTGCGGATAGCATGCTTTGTACCGCCATGTAGTCATAAATGTAATAAAGATAAGAGGTTCAATAAACAGGGACCACGCGGCAACGGTAACCCAGCAGCAGCAGCAGCAGCAGCAGCACACGTGATGGAACAGGAGGAGGCGCAGGAGGAGAAGGCCACGCTTTGTGAGACACAACAACCCAGGCCTTGCATGAGGACAAAAAGCGTGCGGATAGCATGCTTTGTACCGCCATGTAGTCATAAATGTAATAAAGATAAGAGGTTCCATAAACAGGGACCGGCAACGGTAACCCAGCAGCAGCAGCAGCAGCAGCAGCACACGTGATGGAACAGGAGGAGGCGCAGGAGGAGAAGGCCACGCTTTGTGAGACACAACAACCCAGGCCTTGCATGAGGACAAAAAGCGTGCGGATAGCATGCTTTGTACCGCCATGTAGTCATAAATGTAATAAAGATAAGAGGTTCCATAAACAGGGACCGGCAACGGTAACCCAGCAGCAGCAGCAGCAGCAGCAGCAGCAGCACACGTGATGGAACAGGAGGAGGCGCAGGAGGAGAAGGCCACGCTTTGTGAGACACAACAACCCAGGCCTTGCATGAGGACAAAAAGCGTGCGGATATAGCAGCAATGCTTTTTGCCGCCATGCAGTCATAAATGTAATACAGATGAGAGGTTCAATAAACAGGGACCGGAAACGCTAAACCATCCCAGATGTTCATCGGTCATGTTACTTGGTTGGGGTCCAGGAGTGTTGCGTAGTCGTTTCCAATCCAGGATTGATTCATTTTAATTTGAGTCAGACGGTCTGCATTTTCTGTGGAGAGGCGGATACGCCGATCTGTGATGATGCCTCCGGCAGCACTGAAACAGCGTTCCGACATAACGCTGGCTGCCGGGCAAGCCAGCACCTCTATTGCGTACATTGCCAGTTCGTGCCAGGTGTCTAGCTTCATGCCCGGTTTCAGGTCCAGCGGTGCCAGCCACAAATCCGTCTGTTCCTTTATTCCCCTCCAAATTTCCTCCCCTGTGTGCTGCTTATCCCCAAGGCAGATCAGCTTCAGCAACGCTTGCTGACGCATGCCAACAGCTGTGCTGCACTGCTTCCACGATCCTACTGCTGCTGGTGCTGGGTTAGCATTTCCGGATGAGGTACAGCTTTGAGATGCGTTGGAGGAGAAGGAGTCAGAGAGGTAGGTGCTGCTGTTGTTATCCAGCTGTTTGCGGCGTGGGCAACACCCGCGCCGTAGCAGGTGAGGAATCGCTGCCAGGCTCCACAAGGTTCACCCAGTGCGCGGTAAGGGAGATGTATCGACCCTGGCCGAACGCACTCGTCCAGGTGTCAGTGGTGAGGTGAACCTTGCAGGCAACGGCATTCTTCAAGCTTCGGGTTATTTAGCTGACCACGTGCTCATGCAACTCAGGCACTGCAGAGCGCGCAAAGTGGTAGCGGCTGGGAACAACGTAACGTGGGATGGCCACTGACATCATGCCCTTGAAGCTGTTTGTCTCCACCACTCGATATGGCAGCATTTCGCAGGCCAGAAGCTTGGCTATGCTGGCTGGCTGTTACTGCCACGGCCTGGGGGTCATTTGCTGGCAATTTCCTCTTGCGCTCAAACATCTCAGAGACAGACAACTCAACCGTAGCGCTGCACACCGAAGGGCTGTTGGTTGTTGTGTTTGATGAACACTGGGAGACCTCAAGAGCACTAGTCCGGAAAGTGACAGTGTCAGCATCGTCTGATGTTTGTGAATGTTGTGAACCACGCAATGGCTGGGCTACTGCTGCTGCTGAGGCGGGTCTGGTGGTGAGTCTGGTGAACCCAAGGGAGGCAGTGTTGCTGGTGGTACCCTGTCCTGCCGCGTTTGCCCACAGAGTGGGATGTTTGGATAGAATGTGGCGGCTCATGCTGGTGGTGGAGAGGTTGTTAATACTTTTCCCCCTGCTCAGGCGGGTCTTGCACACCTTGCAAATCGCCATGGTAACATCCTCAGTGCAGTCTTCAAAGAAAGCCCAGACTTTAACTGGCTGAGGACTCGGACCTCGTGCGTGATGTGCTGGTGCTGCTTAACCCACTGCTGGACGCTTGAGAGGTCATCCAAGTAATTATCTGGTCCTGTTCTTTTGGATCTGTGAGGGTTGTTGTCCTGGACAACATGGGCAGTATTGAGTGGGTTTTCTTGGGTGCTCCCCTGTGGCCTGTACGTGAACCGTCAGGGGAAACACCTCTTCCCTTGCCCCTCCCTCTTTCAACGGATTTCTTCCTCATTTCACTTATCCTTAAAGTACACGCTGACTGGCAGCAGTACAGTGGCAGTACAGAAATGCTATACAGTGGTGGGTGAGCGGTGTACCACTATTGTCAGCAGTGACACAGAGCACAATGCTATACAGTGGCGGGTGAGCGGTGTACTACTGTTCCCAGCAGACACAGAGTGGAAGTAAACACAATGCTATATAGTGTGGCTGAGCCGTGTACACAGAGTGGCATTAAACACAATGCTATATAGTCTGCTATATA